>NC_048895.1:9597628-9695434 GCF_011077185.1 Oxyura jamaicensis
TTTCTTTTTCTCTTTCTTTTTCTCTTTCTTTTTCTCTTTCTTTTTCTTTTTCTCTTTCTTTTTCTCTTTTTCTCTTTCTTTTTCTCTTTCTTTTCTTTTTCTCTTTCTTTTTCTCTTTCTTCTCTTTTTTCTTCTGCAGTGACTAATATAATAGAGTTATAATCTCACTTATAATCAAACTTTCAGGAAAGCTTATTGGATTTGAGGTGACTTGTATGCAAGCAATTTCCCGACAGCCAAATGAGATGTGTGCAATTTATGGGATATCCAACCTGATCATTTCATGGTCAGATACTAGTATATCTAATAGTCAGGTTTCTGGATTGTTGCAGTTATTGATTTTTAGTTTTCTTTTCCATTTTAGGGGCAGTATCTGTGCTTCATTAACTGCAGAGTAATTTTATAGGAGGCCATTAAAAAAACAAAACAAAACAAAAAACCTTTTTGATTGGTTTGTTATCAAGGTAGCACAAAGCAATCATGAGTATTCCAGGCACAATGAGGAAGAGAGAGCTGACTGGAAAGAATGACTTGCTTTAATGAAAAAACATAGACAGATTTCTTTTTTAAAAAACAAAAACATGATACATCTTTTCCATGTGCAAAGAATATTAAAATTATATTTAGAAGTTGTCTTTGCATGGAATTGGAAAAGTGGTATTAACATATAAATTATCATTAACATAGTACACAAGAGTGTATATCTCATCCTTTTAAACAAATCCAGGAGATATATTAAAATGTTCCCAAATAGTGGAATGTCAGAATTCTATCTCTGAAATATTTTCACTTCATCAACAAGTAGCTGTCTGGAAATTCTCATTTTGTCCAGTTACACACATTCTCTGTATGTGAGCTTCTTCCTTGTCTTCTCCTTGAAGTAAATGCTGTGTGCATGTGAGAAATGGTGAATAAAAGGCAGTTGGTAGGCTTGGTACTATGTTTATGACAGTACATGCTCAAAGAGGGAGAAGGAAAGCATGGAATAGCTCGTTTTATAAAAGACTGTTATTTATTTGTACATTTGAAGCAGCTGGCTGGATAAGAAAGGTACTACATTAAAAGTATTGAAATGTTGAGGAACAAAATTTACCAGCTGTGAAGGTTTTAGGATGATCTGCATGAAATAAATAGCAGCTGCAGCACAGTTTCTGACTGGGTAAGTATCCACATGACAGAAACCCTCTGTCATGAGTTGCTGGAAGTCTAAAGGCCAAAGAAAAAATTGTCACTGTTATTTTTGTAAGATAAAGCTTATTCTGTATGCTATAATATAGGTGGTGCTAGTCTTACTCATTACTTAAACTCTCTAGGACATATGCAATATTTTAATTCTTTTGAATGCTGTTATATTTCAGAATGTTTTATGTTTCGAGTCTTTATGAACAATAATCCTTGATCAACCTCCCCCCCACAAGGTATTATATCCTGTCAGTAGTAAGTTGAAGACAAACACATAAGTGCCCTTTAGTATTTCCAGCCATAGTATCAAATCGGGTTTGCTGTATATTGCCTCTTGGTTTGAGGACAGCGGACTGAACTGTATAGGACCACAGAAGTTGGCTCTTTTGGCTTTGTATATCATCCCACCCTATTCAGAGTGTGGTTTTGGTCATATATATCATTGATGGTTTTACTGTAAGACAAGATGTGAGCTGATTTCCACCCAGCTGTGCCAAGTTGCTATTTTTTCAGAGAGTGTTTTCTTGGCTTTGCATGCTGTGTGATGATGTCAAATAACTGCTAAATTCTGGGTGTGTGCCATTTCCAAATAAAGGAGGATATTCCTCCAGTTGGAGGCATTATGTAGATTATATTTGAAACCTCACAATATTTTAAAGGTGGAGTATTTTAAAGAATAGAAGAGTATATATATAGCATCATTGTTAATTTGTATCAGGATCACCCTGAAAGAGTTTGTGGATTTTCATTAGTTTCTTCGCAAAATTAGTCAAAGGTACGTTGTTGCTGACATGTGCAAATAATGCCTGTCACTGAACAAATATAGTACATGAAGCAGTGGCAAAAACTTATTTACCATTATGCTTTGACTTGACCTGAGAAACCATCCTTAAAGTATCTATAGCATGCAAAAGCCTTTTTCTTTTACAGAGTGCTAGACAGGGATACCAGCTAAGGGCCGCAGCAAAAAGAACTGTTGGAATCAGCTCATTTTATTCTAACTTCCCATTTTCAAAGTATGAGGTCCAGTGCTCACGCTGGCCTTAATACTGGTAAGTTACTATGCAAATGATAAAAATGACTGAAGTCTTAATGGACACGTGTTAGAGTTCAATTTGGTGTGCAGTCTGGAAGGTGCCAGTGTCTACAGAATAGCAAGAGATGGTCACTATTAGTCAGGTGTGCCACTTTTGGCAGGCACTTAAGGGTGCTTAGCTTCCAGCAGAAGCTTTGAATATCATGAATCTCAAACCCCATGAGTCCTAAAATTCCTCATCTCATCTGTCTGTCCTTGAACTCTGAATATAGCACTGAAGAGAGGTTGTTGGTGTCACACAACTTAACAGCATTTTTTCTCTCTCCATCTGCCTGTGTTCAGAGTTCCCACTCCGATATTTTCCTACAAAAATGCCAAAAAGTGGGTGAGTAGTAGTTCAATACTGAAGGCTGCCAAAAGAAGAACTATGTTTTCCTTTAGGACAAATGTATAAAAGGAAGCCAATAAAACTGCTGAAATGGAGAAAAGCTATCAACTATATTAAGAACAAGGGTTACAGAAATGCTGAGACTTAACCAAATTAAGTACCTTGATAGTTTGTCTCCAAAGATGGGAATGGTTTGAAAGCCTTCTCAGACTAAAGGTCTCTGCAGTGTTCCCTCCAGGATCAGTTCTACATCAGTTCTACAGTTGTAATGGACAGAAAAACAATGTTATCCCTGTTTCTTAAAATAAATAAAATAAAAAACATTAAAACCTTGCCAGTTGGGATGAAAAATACTGCCTGCAAGAACAGGAAAAGTGCATGCTGTCAAATATGACATATATGCAGAAATACCTATGGGCATATTAGTGCCTCCATAGTGATATGCTGTCAGCAGCGCATTTCTACTGTGTGTGACCTTGCAATATTTACCTTTATAGAGGGGGAGTATTTCAATGAAGCTTGAGTATCTCCTGTAACCTTTATGGACTCTCTGCCAACTGCTGCATAACAGTCCATCGCACATTCACTCTGTGTAGGACTCGGGTTATTGAAAAGCAATAGTGGTAAATCCTATGTGGCTGGATGTCACAAGAAATAGAAGAACTGACTTTTTGCTCTTCACTGTTGTATAACAGCTTACATGTCTGCTGTATGCTGCTTCTCTTAGCTTATTCCTAGGGGAATTTATTTTCCATCCTTAAAGGAAGGCTGTCAGACTGATTTAAGACCAGAAGTGATGCTTTAAAAAAATACACATGGGTTTACTGAACCTTGGATCATTGGACAGGTGGTTATGAGGCTTTGTCTGAAGTCAAAGAAAGCAGAATCTTGACTGGGTTTAAATATCTTATCCCTTGCCACTAGTTTTGGCAGCCTTGTGCTAATGCATCCAGTTAGGAAACAAAGACAGTATAGTCATGCAAAGAAAACTGACCTACAGGTGAAATTCAAAATGTAGGCAAATTACATATATGATGTAAAAGTGGATTAACAGGTAAAATTTCCCTTAATAACATGGTGATTTACAGTGCAGGCTTTTAAAAGTACCTCAGCCTCATTAAAACTAAGTCCTAAGCATCTCTCTTCATTTCTCTCTAGACCACAAGTAACCTTTGTGGATATAAAGAGAACATGGGTGGTTTGCCACAAATACCTTTAACTCACTCTGCTCACTTTTGACTTTTGTGTACACTGTGTTGCATAAAATGCTGCATCAGTTTACCCTAATGCATCAGTTTGTGAGCAGAAGTGCTTCTACTAGTGCTTCACTAGCAGGTAAGTCACCTATAGTCAGAGCAAAAAGCTGAGGGCAAGAATAGTTGTCTTAAGGTAGGTTATCCCCATTTATGAACTCTTTGGGCTCCCAAATCACTTCTATACCTCTTCCACAATCTAACTGACATACCTGTTCATTTCAAAAGTAACATTCACTGGTGTTTTGCTCTGTACGGATAAGCACTCACACGCATTTGGGCTTAAGGCAGATAGGATCTGATGTTATAAGGACCACGCGTGTTTCATTTGCACCACCTCACCAAAATATCTTGCTCTTGTACCAATAATGGTAACAGCTTTCTAATGAGGACTCACTGAAACAAACCATCGTATAGAATCATAGAACAGCCTGGGTTGGAAGGGACCTTAAAGATTAATCTAATTCCATCCCCTCTGCCATGGGCAAAGATGCCACCCACTAGATCAGGCTGCCCAGGGCCTCGTTCAACCTGGCCTTGAACACTTTCTAGGGATGGGGCATCCACAACTTCTCTGAGCAATGTGGTCCAGTGCCTCACCACCCTCTGAGTGAAGAATTTCCTACTAACATCTAATCTAAGTCTCCCCTCTGTTAGTTTAAAACCATTCCCCTTCCCCTGTTATTATTTGCCTGAGCAAAAGGTTGCTCTCCATCTTTTTTTATACGCACCCTTTTAAAAAAGAGAAAAGCTGCAATGAGATCTCCCCGGAGCCTTCTCGTCATCAGGCTGAACATCCCCAGCTCTCTCAACCTTTCTTCATAAGTGAGGTGTTCCAGCCATTTTTGTGACCCTCCTCTGGACCTGCTCTAACAGATCAACATCCTTCTTGTGCTGGCAGCCCCAGACCTGTGCACAGTACTCCATGCCTTACAAGGCAGAGTGACTGCATCAGTCTTCCCTTGTCAACTGATGCAGTCACCCCATCGTAGAAGGCCACCAGACTGGTCAGGCACAATTTGACCTTGGTGAAGCCATGCAGGCTGTCTTGGATCACCTCCTTGTCTTGTATGTGCCTTGACATTGCTTCCAGGAGGATCTGTTCCATGATTTTGCCAGGCACAGAGGTGAGGCTCACCACTCTGTAGTTCCCTGGGTCCTCCTTTCTACCCATTTTAAAAATGGGAGTGATGTTTCCCTTTTCCAGTCACCAGGGATTTCACCTGACTGCCAGGACTTTCCAACTATGATGGAGAATGGCTTTGCAACTACATTAGTAGACTTGCACCTATTCAGTTTCATCAGATGGTCTCAAACCTGTTCTTTGCTTACAGTGAGAGGGATTCTGCTCCCTCAGCCCTCATCCACATGTTCAGGGAAATGAGAGATGTGGGAAGGCTGACTGCCAATGAGTCTGAGGCAAAGTTGTCGTGGAGTACCTCAGCCTTCTCCATGACTATTTTTACCAGTTTCCCCTTCTCATTTATCAGAGGGGGTACACTGTCCTTGGCCTTTCTTTTCTGACCAATATAACCATAGAATTCCTTCTTGTTATTTTTTGCATTATTTTCCAGTCTTAGTTCCGTTTGTGCTTTGTTTTTTCTGATCCCATCCCTGCACATCCGGACAGCATCTCTGTACTCTTCCCAGGCCACATGTCCCTTCTTCCACTTTCTGTGCATTTCCTTCTTGCACCTCAGTTTGACCAGCAGGTCCTTGCACAACCATCTCAGTTTTCTGCCCTCCCTGCTCACTTAAACAGGGGTATGGAGAGTTCTCGCACTCTAACAAAAGCATCCGTAAAGAGCTGCCACCTCTGTTCAGCTCCTTTGTCCCTAAGGACAGTGTTCCACAGGATCGCATCCACTAGGAATGAGATCTGGAAGGAACTTTGGAAGTTCAGTATCCCGACTTTGCTCTTCACCAGGCCCATGTTCATCAATATCACTAATTCAAACAGGCATGGTCACTGCAGCCCAGACCGCCTCCAGTCTTCACCTCCTTAATGAGTTTATCTCCACTGGTGAGCACCAGGTCCAGTAACACTTCTCCTCTGGTTGCTTTGTCTAATACCTGGACCAAGAAGTTATCTTCAATGCCCTCAACAACTCAGGAGTCTCCTGGATTCCTTACAGCCTGCTGTGTAGCTTTTCCAGCAGACATCTGGGTGGTTGAAGTCCCCTGTCAGGATGACAGCATGAGAGCATGGCACTTCTTGTAGCTGAAGCAAGAAGGTCTCATCAACAGGCTTCCCTTGATCAGGCAGCTTGTAGTAAACCCCAACCACAAGGTATCATATGGAGTGACGGAATCAACTATATGGAATTACTGTTGGGTAGGAAGTTTCTAAATTGAGTGCTATCCTGGGCTGTGTAAAATCTACTTTCTGAGCCACATTCCTTTTCAAATTCACCCTGTCATTTAGTCATTGTTCTGTCATCTGCAGGCTAAAACTGGAGAAGGGAGTTAGTCTTTTAATAAGACAGCAGTTCTCACAGTCATCAGTCAACAGAAAACAAATAGAATGTCTCATTTTTTACTGCATCTTAGGGAAATGAAAAAGGGGCTGGACTAATGGTTACCAAACAAGATGGATACACAAGTACCTTCTTAGCATAACTATGCCTCTACTAAATTAGAATGTCAGTGAGCTAAAGGTAATTTGTTCAGGATGCCAACAAAATGATAATGGCTGTGATCTCACTGCAATTACAGAACCATGGTGGGATAGCTCACATGACTGGAATGCTGCCATAGAGGGCTAAATGCTTTCTAGGAATGACAGGCCAGGAAGGCGAGGTGGTGGAGTTGCTCTTTATGTGAGAGACTGGAATGCATCGAGCTCTGCCTACAGGTGGATGAAGAATGAGTTGAGAGCTTATGGGTAAGGATTGTTGTGGGTGTTTGCTACAGGCCACCTGATCAGGAAGAGGAAGCAAACGAAGCCTTCTACAGGCATTGGGAAGTAGCCTCACAATCACAAGCCCTGGTTCTTGTGGGGTACTTCAACCACCCTTGTATCTGCTGGAAAGACCGCACAGCTAGGCACAACCAGTCCAGGATGTTCCTGCAATGAATTGATGACAAATTTTTAACACAGGTAGACAAGAAACCAACAAGGAGAGGTGTGCTGCTGGACTAACAAGCAAAGAAGGGCGAGCTGGAGATGTGAAGACTGGGGGCAGCCTAGGCTGCAGAGACACTGAAATGATGGAGTTCAGGATCTAGTGAGGAAGAAGCAAGGAAAAAGTAGGCTTGCAACCCTGGACTTAGGAGAGCAAACTTTGGCCTATTCAGAGGCCTACATGGACAAAGGTTAGGGCCATAAAAGAAAGGGGGGACCAGGAGAGGGAGTCAATATTCAAGCATCACTTCCTCCAAGCTGAAGATCAATGCATTCCTATGAGCAAGAAGGCAAGCAAAGGGGGCAGGAGACCTGCATGGATGAGCAAGGAGCTCCTGGAAAAACTCAAACAGAAGAAGGAAATACACAGCACGTGGAAAAAGGGACAGGCCACTTGGGAGGAATATCTGGACATCATCAGAGTATGCAAGGATGCAATGAGGAAGGCCAAGGCCCATTTGGAATTAAATCAGGCAGGAGGTGTCAAGGACAACAAGAAGGGCTTCTTCAAATATATCAATAGCAAAAGGAAGACTAGGAGAACTGTGGGCCTGCTGCTGAATGGGACAGGTGCCCCAGTAAGGAAGGATACAGAGAAGGCAGAGCTGCTGAATGCCTTCTTTGCTTCTGTCTTCCCTGCTAAGACCAGCCCTCAGGAATCTCAGACCCTAGAGACAAGAGAGGAAATCTGGAGAAAGGAGGTCTTGACCTTAGTTCAGGAGGATCGGGTTAGAGATCATTTAAGCAAACCTGACACCCACAAATCCATGGGCCCCAACGGGATGCACCCATGAGTGCTGAGGGAGCTGGTGGATGTTATTGCTAGGCAAATCTCCATCGTGTTTGAAAGGTCATGGAGAACAGGAGAGGTGCCTGAGGACTGGAAGAAAGCCAATGTCACTGCAGTCTTCAAATGGGGCAGGAAACAGGGCGCAGGAAACTACAGGCCAGCCAGCTTCTCCTCCATTCCTGGAAAGGTGATGGAACAGCTAATCCTGGAGGTCATCTCTAAGCATGTGGAGGCTAAGAAGGTGATCAGGAGTAGTCAGTAAGATTCACTAAGTGAAAATCATGCTTAACCAATCTGATAGCCTTCTGTGATGGGATGACTGGCTGGGTAGATGAGGGGTGATCAGTGGATGTTGTCTACCTTGACTTCAGCACGGCTTTTGACACCGTCTCCCATAACATCCTCACAGGCAAGCTCAGGGAGTGCGGCCCAGATGAGTGGGCAGCGAGGTGCATTGAGAGCTGGACGGCAGAGCTCAGAGGGCTGTGCCCAGGGGTGCAGCACAGTTGGAGGCCTGCAGCTAGCGGTGTCCCCCAGGGGTAGGTACTGGGTCCAGTCTTATTCAACTTAGTCATCAGTGACCTGGACGATGGAGCAGAGTGCACCCTCAGCAGGTTTGCTGCCGACACAAAGCTGGGAGGAGTGGCTGATACCCCAGCGGGCTGTGCTGCCATTCAGAGGGACCGTGACAGGCTGGAGGGCTGGGCTGAGAGGAACCTCATGAAGTTCAACAAAGGCAAGTGCAGGGTCCTGCAGCTAGGGAGGAATAACCCCAAACAACAGTACAGAATGGGTGTTGACCTGCTAGAGAGCAGCTCTGTGGAGAAGGTCCTGGGAGTCCTGGTGGACAGCAGGTTGACCATGGGTCAGCAATGGGCCCTTGTGGCCAAGAAGGCCAATGGTACCCTGGGGTGTATTAGGAAGAGTTTTGCCAGCAGGTCAAGGGAGATGATCCTCCCCCTCTACTCAGCCCTGGTGAGGCCACACCTGGAGTATTGTGTCCAGTTCTGGGCTACCCAGCACAAGAGGGACATGGAGCTACTGGAGTGAGTCCAGTAGAGGGCTTCAGAGGTGATTAGGAGACTGGAGCATCTGTCGTGTGAGGAGAGGCTGAGAGAGCTGGGCCTGTTTAGCCTGGAAAAGAGAAGGCTGAGAGGGGATCCTAATAAGGTATAAATAGCTGAGGGGAGGGTGTCAAGAGAATGGGGTAGACTCTTTCCAGTGGTGCCCAGTGACAGGACAAGAGGCAACAGGCACAAACTGAAACACAGGAAGTTCCAGCAGAATATGAGAAAACACTTCTTTACCGTGAGAGTGACAGAGCACTGGGACAGGTTGCCCAGAGACACAAGGGAAGTCTAAGGAGATATTCAAAACCCACCTGGATGTGATCCTGTGTAACATGCTCTAGGTGACCGTGTTCAGCACAGGGGTTGAACTAGATGTTCTCCAGGAGTCCCTTCCAACCTCAACCATTCTGTGATTCTGTGATATGTCTGAATATGATCAGTATCATTCTCTAATTAGGTGGTTTAAGTAAGAATGAAAAGGGAATGTAGTTGGTCAGAAGAGCTTTGTAGCACCTCCTAGAAATACCTCCACCCACCTCTCCCCAAACAGTAATTTTGAAGCAGAAATTTTTGGTAGGGCTGGGATGATATTTCAGAGAAGTTTCTTTTCTGGGTGTTCCATGAAGAAGAAAACTCCTGTGGTAAATATTTAGTTCTGTTTAGCTGAATTTCATGAGAAATTTCTCTGTTTTATTTGGGCATTGTGCTATACAAATTCATTTTTCTAAGGTAAACGTTTGTCTTTTGAGAAGTAGAATTGATTTTAAAGGCATACTGAAGTAGAATTAAAGCATGTGAATTGATTGGCATGCCCTGTTCAGTCAGCAGATCCCTTGTGGCTCTGTTTTTTGAGTTTTAGAGCAAAAGAGTTGTAGTC
Organism: Oxyura jamaicensis; assembly: GCF_011077185.1. NCBI lineage: Eukaryota > Metazoa > Chordata > Aves > Anseriformes > Anatidae > Oxyura > Oxyura jamaicensis. The sequence goes on from NC_048895.1 coordinate 9,607,349, forward strand.
TTTCATCCATAACGCCCATCAAGTGCTTCAACTTCTGCAGCTTGTACTTGTGTGAAACCCACATTGAAGCCCCATGAGTATTTGCTTGCAAGAATAGTGGAGGGCTTATTATTTGTGTTGGAAAAAGCAATGTCATTTTTATTTCAGTCAGTTTAGTCTATTCGGAACCCAAAAGTGTGATAGGCAGTTTGCAGAATAAGTAAAGAAGAAATGGCTTCTTTTTCATCAGAAATGTCATTTTGAAGTTGATCGCAGTGCAATCACACAGTGAAAATAGCAAACTGTGAAAGAAGGGATGAGGCACTGGAATTAGTTTGTTATAGTGGGTAAAACATTTTGTTTATAGATGCATGTTCTTTAATGGTCTCCATTGACATGACTGAAACTCCTCTTTGTTTCCTTGTGTCTCTCACTTCATAGCTGCCAGTTGTCTTTTGGACTCTTTGGTGCACAGACTTTCTTAGGCAATACCTATCTCAATGGCCTTCAACGAGACCTCTAAAATCCTCTTCTTCATCAAAACACACCATCTTCTCATGATTTGTCTTACTTATATTATCTTTGGATCAAGCTCATGATTCTCTGATCACCAGAAACACTAGCACATTACACTGACCTTATGGCAACCTTTATATTGTGAGCTTAGTCCTGGCACAGGAGACAGGAGGAGGACCATACCAAGTAGGTGTTTTTACATTTTTTTTCTCCTGTGTTTTTCTAGTTCTTCAGGGGAATAAGTCACCGTACTTGCCGCTTGTTTAAGATGGTGTCTGACATTACTGAACAGTGATTTGCTGCAGTATGCAATCTGTCCCAGGCATGTTTTAGGTACTTGTGTGTCAGAGTGCTGTTAGACTTCTTAATTTTTAAGCTTTTAGTCTGCTGAGTGTAATCAAATAGCCACACTCAAGAGCAAAGTGGTAAGGAGAGACAAAGCATTCACCTTCCTTTCTCAACTTGCTCTTAGCTGTTGTGCACACTGTGAAGTATTGAAAAGACATTCCGCCTCTCTGTTTTTATTGACAGAATCAGCTTCATCTTGGCTTTCCCTTTAGGTGTGTCTGTCTTGCTCATGATGATGCAAATTTCTCCCATTTTCTAGTCTCAGAACAGAGATCTCAAAAGCAACTTGCCCTTTGCCTTTTGTCAGCAGTAAACAAGAAGATGCATATTGGCTAATCATCTGTGCAAGGCTGAATTATTTAAACACTTTTGTCCTTCTCTAGGAAATATTTTAATTTCGGATTGAACTTTAAGTTTTTAATTAACTAACTACTTTTCTCAGTTCAGTGATTTTCAGCTGGGAGCGAACACTGCTGAGTCATTTAGGAATTGGAATGTAACAGCATCTGGCTCTAGCTCCCATTACAGCAGGCAGTACCTGGAGCTTTAAGTGTTTTTTTCTTCTGACGTTTTCCTTTTGAAAAATTGGCTGTAAAATTCTTTGTGAGGAAAAACTTCTTTTGTTGTTGTATATCTGAAGAAAGTAGTGTGATGGGATTCAGCTTTCCATATGCGCATGTTACAGATTATCAGAATTTGAACTGAGTAATAATAGTGGTTATTTTTTTAGTTGAATGGTGTTCCTTTTGACTTCAGCTCACACACTATGTTCTAGGGAAGCAAACAGGGGACACCTATAAAAGAGCTGCATGAAAGTCACCTCTTGGGGACTGCTGCTTCTTTGTGTAAAACTTCAGGGTTGTTCTGAGGGAATAGGTAAATTACTAGGGAATATTCCTGGTACTGGAGTGTGAGAAAAGGGATGACTCCTCTTTTCTAACTTCAAGTTGCATTTCTGTAGCACTGCTGCAGTTCCCAAGGATCGTAGTAAATACTGTTTGTTCAAAGGATATGGTTTTATATGAGTGATGTCTTTGATTTTAAGAGAAATAAAATTTGCGTGATGCCTGACTGAGAGAACAAAACTGGTCTTTATTTTCCTTTGATCAGTTCTTGGCCCTTCCTCCTTATATTTCAGAAATGAAAAGTACTTGAATAGGAGTTAATCTTAAGGACCTTTGACTTGCAGATTTCTGCTCTGATACCTATTTTGGCCACATGTTCATGTTGTTTTCATTTGTTTAATCTGTCTGTTTTAGCTTGTCCATTTGTGAAATGTATTACATGACCACAAAAATTACTATGAATTCATTAGAGTTTCTGAATTACTCCTGCATCATCTAAATAAACAAGCTCACATACCTGCTAAGCTTTAGGAGTGAAATCCTGCTTCTAATTAAGCTAGTAGCAAGAACTCTAATTGACTTCAAAAGAGGTAAGATATCATCCAATTACCATAATTAGATTGTTAAGAATTGCTCAGCTCCAAATTTTGTAATAATTCAAAGGCTGTTACCTTCATGAATTTTAAGTCAGATGTAAGTATGGCATGTTGCCAGTCTTCTGGTGGTTATGCGGTCACGTTGCAGTTCTGGAGACTATTCACATTATTAGTGTTCAGCACATTTTAGAGGCTTGATGAAGCCAATTAGAAAATCCGTGTAAGTAAACCTAGAAAAAGTTTTCCAGTATATTTTCTCAGTGTCACTCAGCTAATGCCGAGTTCTTCCATGGCTTTTACCAAATGCTGAGCTCCTGCTGTGAGAGTTCTGCTTGAATAGTTGATTTAGAAGCTGAGTGTAAAATGAAGAATCTGAAGCTCTGGGGGATGTTTTGTGATACTGTGGAAATACTCTCTCCAGTCAGCATCTCCAAAGAACATAAAACTTGATTTAAATTTTTTTTCCTACTGTACGGTCCCCAACAGACGTTGACTGTTAATAGTTTTTACAGTTCTAATTTAATCTGGTAGAGTATTGAACTTGTATGTGAAAGGTAATAAAATCATTTTAGTAGGAAGATGGAGTTTATGTCCAGAATAACAATCTATCAGTTTTGCAAAGGGTTGTTAAATTGCTGCTTTATAACTGTGATCAGATTAAGTCAGCCTAGCTGTGTTATGAGCCTTGCTTTTCCAGAAAATAAGTTAAACTAACAAAACAATGGTCTTTGGTTATTAGGGAAGAAATCTGCTTGAATTGGCATAAGGACACTTTAATTCATATCAGGTGTCCACATGTCTTCTCTGTATGTACTGTTGGCTTGGGTGTGTTGCTAAAAAATAATTTTCAAACACTGTGAACCTCCCACTTCATTAATTCTAATACCTGCCACTTCTGTAACTGGTTTTTATGTCCCATCATTTGATGGGACATTATGTCCTCATTTGATGTAATTTCTTTAGGTTTACTCGAATGTGTGGTATCTGGTAATACAAGAACATCCCATGCATGAAATCCTAGACCTCATGTGCAAATTGAGAAGTTTCATCTGTACGCTTGCCCCAGAAGAGCTGGTTGGCATTTTCCACAGTGAATGCTTTCCTGGAGAACCTTCCAATGTAACTTCTCAAGCTGTCATTCCTTTGGGTTGCAGCCATCTTCGCTAGACAGCTGGTTCAGAACGTTCAGATGATGCATTAGTGTGCACTGACCTCACTTAGCATCATGAAGTTATTTCACAGAAGAACATTGCTCTGTACTGCATTTGCCCTGCAAGGCAAAGATTGACAAGGAAGGATTTAGGAGACGAGCAGTTAACAGGTTGCACTCAAAGCTATTTCAGTGATGACTAGCTTTTGAAAGGGCTAGCAATAGGATGGTGAGTTTGCCCAGTTCCAAGGGCCTAATGATAGCTCTTTTTTTTAAATATGTCAGGGTTGCCTCAGCATTCAGTGGTATGTTTCAGTTGTTTTCTGCATCCATATCAGACAAGGATATTGGGTCAAGGATTGGTATTCATTGTTGGTGTGGTTTTGAATTGTGGTCTTACCTGTCTATACCCCTTTGTTTGTAAACACAGAATCATAGAAATAGAATCATTAAGGTTGGAGTAGACCTCCAAGATCACTTGGTCCAACCATCACCCTACTGCCAATATCACCCACTAAACCATGTCCCTAAGCACCACGTCCAACCTTTCCTTGAACACCCCCAGGGACAGTGACTCCACCACCTCCCTGGGCAACCCGTTTCAACGCCTGACTGCTCTTCCTGAGAAGAAATGTCTCCTCATTTCCAACCTAAACCTCCCCTGGCACAACTTGAGGCCATGTTTAGACAGGTGCTTTATTGATAGCATGTCTGTACATACGTGGTGCATTAGCATCATTTTACTTTTTTTTACAAATATCTCACGTTACCTTATTAGTCCTGACCAGTGCAACTTGAAGGTGTCTCTTCATCATCTGAAAAACATCTTGCTACTAAACCGATCAGCCATCCTTCTTCCCTTTTGGTGACGTGAATGTTAGAAAGTTGCAAAAAAGCTTCCAAAGTATCAGCAAAACTTCTTCATGGAAGATAGATTAATTTGTTTTGTAATATTCCTCCTACATCCACTGCAATAATTCCCTGTTGTGTGTGTCGGTGCAGGCAGGCAGCAGGAACAACCACAGACTGGTGGCTAAAATGCCAGGCATAGATTATTCTCGTTACCTCACCAACCAGGAGATCCCCACCACAACACCTGAGCAGAGGCACACAAACAGAGGCACACAGGCAGGGATGCAGGAACCACTAAGCAGGGTCCATGCCAGGAGATCACCAACCTGCTGGTTTCTCCTGTTTTTATCAAGGGTTCACGTAGGTGCAGTTTTTACCACCACGCTGTGATCCTCACTGAGCTTTTTTGATGTTCTCTATACCAAGGCTGGGAGCTCAAGTATGTCCCATAGGGCACCTCTGAGTCCACCAGACACCTATGTTACCTATTTACAGATGTGCTACTTGCCAAACACCCGGAGCACAAACAGCAGGAGGCATCACTTAGACGTTTTTCTACATTGTTGTTGCTCCCCAGACGCGTTCCCAGCCACAAGATTGCTTGAGCATATTTACAATCCTCCTTGACAGTCTTCTGTTCTCGTCCCATCCCCCTCACCAATCTTCTGTTTTTAACCCATTCCTCCCAACACCCATCCTTAAGTGTAAATATGTTTTAATTTGTGTTTGTCTGAAGTGACAGCAAGTTGCCAGAGACTTCATCAGATGCAACATGTTGAGGATGCGGAAAACTTGCTTTATGACTGCTTTATGGCTACTAAAAAGTTAGGGAAAAATATTATTAGGAGACGAGTAGTATTGTTAAATTTCTTCTACAGCTTGTGAGGGTTTAGGGAGAATGTGGAAAATAAAGTATTTGCCATTGGGACCAGTAGTTTCTGAAACAACACAAAGCAATGTTGGGTAGTAAGGTTTATGTCATATAATGCAAATACAGATATATTTGGTGCAAAAGGCTCAGTGCTGTTCCCTCTGCAGTTTCTTGGTTCTTTGTGATCATGATGAATGAGCTCATGAGCCAGGGAATGCTAAGTGGCTGGGTCTGTGGCTGTATATCTAGTTACCTAGTTAATTTGTGATTGTTTTAACTGCATCTCTTCAACAGCAGCACTGCACTGTGCAGCCAGAGTCCAATTTAAAACCTGTAATGGAAGAGTCCTGAAATGACTCATTGGTGAACATCTTCTGGAAATGAATAGACCATTTGGAGTCCTGATTTTAGCAATTATAAGGTCCATGGTGTGCCATACACTGTCAAATACAGGTCCTGTCAACATACTCATGTTGATCAGTTGGGAAGAAACAGAAAGGGAAGAGCTTGGTTTTGTGCTGTGGCATTCTGTGTTTAACCCCTCCTTCATGTGAGCAGTAGAACGTGACACTGTGCATTGTCATGCACCACGTCGTGCACCATGAAGTGCCTTAACGTCATGCACCACGAAGTGGCCTTTCATTTCAGCTTATATCCCCTGATATCAGAATAGCAGCAGCAGTTTGCTTGAAACCACGGTTCTTTTTCTAGCTATTCACCCAGGAAGATCCCAAAAGCCTTATTAGAGTCGTGAGCTAATAAGAGAAAATAAGTGCAAAGAAATTATAGTTGGAATCTTCTCGTCTTAAGGGTCTACATGGAGATCTCAGAGATTCCCTCCCATCGGGGGGGAAATAAAAAATTAATAAACAAGTGAGCATGTGCCTTCCAATTTTGCCAGGAAGTTGGGATTAAACAGAATATTCTTCTCTCTCAGCATGGATAGGGAATCAATGTCCATATGTAGTTTTAGCTCTTTCGAAGTAGCATTCTGTAGTCTGATCCTGGAAATTGTGCTTGTATTGATCCCGTGGGAGGCTGTCGCGTGGAGCAGAGGCAAGCAGTGACTGAAAGACTGTCTGTGAGGGAGGGGATGAGTATGAGGATGTACGTTCAAAATGTACCATTCGTCACTTCAGACACTTTAATTTTTCCTTTGTGGGTTTGACACCATTGATTCCAGTAGCATAAGTCCTGCCAACTTGGATGAGATAGGACTTGGGCCTCTGTCAGCCATTTGGTGTGTTTGTGTGCGAGTGTGTTTGTGTCTGTGCTTGCCTGACAGATAGGTTGCATGTGCATCGGAGAGAGCAAATTCATGAAATTGGCTTGGTCTGAATTGGTGTTTTGAGTCTACTGCTTATGTGGCAATGAATCTGTGTGATGTTCATGCATGCTATATGTGTCAGGTCTGGTTACTATAGGAACTCACTGCTTTGCTCAGTGATAAGCAGACCTGGTAGCTTGTGAGGTGGAATCTTCAAATTATCCTGGGTAACAAAGCTTCTGCATTTCCTCTGTTCAGTAGCAAGTCCCTCTCATTTTAACGTTGAGAACAGTCCCAGTTAATACCAGAGCCAGATGCAGCTCTGCTACTTTCCATAGCATTTATGAATTAGGCTGGCAGTAGGAGCAAAAAGGGAGCACCACAGCAGACAGTATTGCCACCCATGAAACGGCTGAACTTTCAAAAGCAGGAGCAAAGTTATATTTATGCTCTCTCTCTCTGCCTCCCCAAATATATGAACCAAGTGGGCATTTCTAACAAGCCTGTGTACCACTGGGGAGGGCAACGCTGCATAACAGCTACCTCCTTCAGAGTGGTTTTCTAGGCATCATTTCACAGCAGTGTATAGTGGGTCTGTTCCTAACGTGCTCTCCAAATGTGGCTGGGTAGCCTCCACCGTGGCAAATTCGTTTTCCATTAAGCAATATAATTTAACAGGTAGAGCTGTCCTTGTGATGATTAATAAGCCACATTTGCCCAGAGTGAGCCCTGTAAATAAAAGTACCCAAACCAAAGGGGGGTAGGAACTAACACATTTGCTGTAGCAGCTAGCCATGTTTTCTACTAGGTCTCGCTGAGGTTTCAAATCTTTCCTCAAGTCAGGGTGTAAAAAAGCATACACTTCTTTATTCAGAACCACTGCAGGAAAATATAAAAACAAAAAATAGGGGAATGTGAGCTTTCTTTTCGTTTCTTTGTTCTGTTAGAAATCTCACTCCCTGTTGCAAGGCAGTAAGATGAGAAAATGGCTCTCGCACCTGCCAAGCCACCATCGGCAATTATTGCAACGCTTAGTGGGTTTCTGCCACCACCAGAAGTCTCTTTGCTCCCTTTCATGTCAGAGATTTCAGTGTTCTTGTGGGGATGGTACAATTAAAGCCATGAGATTTAGTGCTCTAATTCTCTTTTGTTTGCAACAAAAGGGAGAGACGTGGAAGTATGATATATAAGGCTGGGTTTCTGGTTTTGTTTTACTGACCAGCAAAAATAGTGTGTATATTAAACTGTAACAATGACAGAGTTTGTTTAAACTAATCAAACCATTCCTTTAGTAGCTGGATTAAAGGCTACCATCTGACATAAAGGAAGCTCGCTAATAAAAAAGTGTAGCAACTACATTTCACTCATCTCTGTTTGCAGACCTAGCCATCTGAGAAGGCTGTACCTTGTGTATTTCTGTTTCTTTCAGTACAAATATTTATCAATTTTAGATATGTCATTAATATGATGCAGTCCCAAGAACACTGTTTTTTGACAAGTTTGTCAAAAATGTTCTCTATGAAAAGTGCGGGAGGGAAGTATGGTGGTTGACAGGTACCCATGTTTCATTTTGGTTCTTTCTCTTATTCCTCTATGGGACCTGAGTCGAACTAACAAATCAGGTTGTTTCAGAGGGGGCATCTGTGACCAAGAGTGCAATGCCCCTGTTCTAAACTGGCATCTGACAGTGAGATACTAAAATCTGAGCTCATCACCCTCAGTTCAGTGGAAACGGGAACTTCTGAAGGGCAATTCACCAGGTCCATTGTAGGATGAGATGAACGGTCATGGGAGCTGAGAATGTCTGGTTTGCACATTGTGACACCACGGTGAAGGTGAGAAGAATCCATTCATGGCTCCACAGGATTTCTTAGACACTCTGGGCATCAGCAGAGCCTTGGGTTACACCAGCTCAGCCACTTTGAAAATGATTCATTTGAACTGTGCTATTAAAAGAAAAACAAAAAACAAAACAAACAAAAAAAAAACACACAGAAAAACAAACAAAAAGCTGCTGCTCCTGCTAAAATTCATGCTTTCTTAAATACAAATTACAGCCTATTGTGCCTCAGTTTCTCCCTTTGTGAAATTAAGCTGTTGATCAGATCCCTATGTTTTAAGTAGTAACAGACAGGCTTTTTTAGTGGACACTGCACAAGTGAAATCCTCCTTTATGATTATCTGATTAGTCTAGATAGAATCTGGGAAATTTAAATTTCTTTCTTGCTTTAAGGGTCGGTCCCTTTTATATACCTAGCTGAAGTTTCACTTGCCTGAATAAACACCCCGATGTGCTGGCTCTGTGGAAGAATTGGTAAACTGGTCAACTGCCAAAGGGGAGTAATTTGACTTACCTGAAATGAACAACAGAGTAATGAAAATGCATTGCCTCTGTCCAACAGGATAAGCTTCAAATTGTACTGAAATAGAATTAGGCCAAGGGAGTCAGCACGCAGGATAATAATGAAGTTTAACGTGGATTAGCTGCATATAAAATGGATATGTTAGAATGAATTGATGAAGAAATAAAACGATGACAGGCTTTTATCCTGACTCTAATGGCATAAGAATGCTGCTCTCTTCTATTTATAGAAGATCAAAACTAGAGCTATTGAATGTGTTCTTTATTTGGGTGAGAAAAACAGATACAAAGATTTAATACATACCTGACCTGTCAAATCAGGATGCCACTGGACCAAGGCCATAATGTTTGGCTCTGGACCACACCTGAGAAGTTGCAGAGAGGGGAATAAAGTCCAGGAAGTAGTAAGTACATAAAAACAAGAGTCCAAACTTCTTTAATAGCTTGCCTGGGCTTAAATTTGGAAATCTCTTGGTTGACTGATTGCTTTTTATAGTTGCTGTTCCTTGTTTTTCCCTCCGGTAATATTTGTGGCTTTTTTCACTTTGTGCCTTTTCTTCTGGTAGTTAAATCAAGGGAGTTTCCAAACTAGGTGGCAACAATAATCTTAGAATGAATGGGAAGTATAGAAGAGCTGCTGAGTGAGTTGTGGCATAAAAAGGACAAGTATTAATCTGTATTCTGGGATCCTTTTGTATTTTTTTTTTCCTTAAAGATTTCCTGTTGCTTCATCTATCCTAGGTTCATTCCTGTTCCTCAATGAATCCAAGAGTCCAAGCCCTGTCATCCTGAGCCCTTGGCTGAGAAGTAGCAACAACCAGTGCATAGTTCAAGTGGCCGTTTATAAATTTTACCAGCAAAATGGAGAATATATTGCTCGTGTCCTTCCCATTGATGAAAGCAGCAGTGAAATCTTGTCAGCGCAGAATCCAGAGAAACATGGGTAAGTCTCATCCTCTCACTTGACTGATAGCTTGATCAAGGAGTAACATACAATTGCATTGCAATACAACCACAAAATGAATGCTACACGTCTATCAAGGAGAGCGGGACACTGCACTGAGTAGATATTGGTCTTGCATGGTTCTAAGTTATTGTAGGAGCTGGCGATTGCTTATTTGATTAGGTAAAGCATCAGCAAACTACTGGATCCATATAAGAGTGAGTCTCTAAGTCAACATCACCTTTATTTTCAGTGCTTGTGAATACTAATTTGCTCTGATTCCTTTTTACTTCTTCTTTACCCAAGTGTACTTTTGGGACTGGAATATTACTGAGTCTTTGGAGCTTTGTGCATCTGCATGAATTCTAAGTTTTGTCTTGCATTTGTATTTTTTAAATGGAGTCTCTTGTCAGTAAAGCAGTACAGAGCTACTGCCAGTGGAGGAAAGGTTTTCATCTTTAAAGGGTGAAACTGCATGAAATGTTTTATCCTCTTTGCACAATTAATCTTACTTGTTGATGCTGTTTTAATTTGCCAGAATTCCCATGTATCCTTCAGACTTTAGTTAGTGGCAAAACAGTAGGAGCCATAGCTGAACACAGTACATATTTTTAAACACTAGAGTAGTGGAGTGCTTTAGAACTGAATTTGGATTTATGCGAGGCTAATGTTGTCTCTGTTGTATATACTGATTTTCATTATTATTATTATTATTATGTTTTTTTTTTTGTTTTTTTTTTGTTTTTTTGTTTTTTTGTTTAATCTGTCATGGAATGTGTATTAAGAAGCATAATTTTTACTAAGCACTCCAAATGTTTTTTGTTTTGATATGATAGATTAGAGAGTTTCTAATGGAAAGTCCTGCTGGCTTGTGCTTGAAATAAGATGTGATTATCTGATTACTATCTATAGCAAATTCTGTATTTTCCAGTAGCAAAAGAAGAATGTGCAGTTAAAATGCTGACAGGTGATGACCTAAGTCATAGAAACAGTTTGAATAGAAGTAATTTTCATATAACACATGGCCTATAAATGTGAGCAGGAGAGCTTGTGTATGGAACTAAATTGTACTTAGTTCCAGCAATATCATCCAAATTGTAAATTACTGTTGACGTCTGGGGAAAGGTAATTAGGAGAGCTGCAGCAGCTGTCTTTTTCCTTAGCTCTTTGAAAATGCTGTGCTGTCTGTCACAACTAATAAAAGTGCTTTGTGCGAAGTTCCTCCTGCATTGGCAATGCCATTGCTCCTTGGCATTTGCAGGGAATGCTGCTGAGCGTAAAGTGTTTTGCTCTGCTGCGTGGAGGAGCTCAAGCTCACATCTGGAGCACAGGCAAGTGCCAAACATAAGGAGCCCTGAAGGGAAGAGAAAGATCAGTAACTACAATAACAAATGCACACTTTTGCCATCTGCTGGAGACCATACAGGCTATGCAGCTGTGTGTTGCAGATGGCAGAAAGAGATTGTCACCACAGAAAAGGTTGCCTATGCTTTTCAAGAAGGTGGGTTTGGTTATAGCTTGGCTGTCCCATCCACTTAGAAAAGTACAGCTTGCTACACAACAGTGTTTCCATGGCACATAGTGCAGTAAGGACATGCCTGGGGCTTCCATCATTGCTGAATCCTTGGTAGTCTGTGCTATAAAACTTCTCTGGCTAGTTCATTTATTCCCCTCCACTCATCTCATCATTGTGAGAGGTAGTAGCTCTTATCCAGCTCAGCAAGGAAGAAAGGCTCTGATATTGTGCCCACATAAAGGTAACAAAATGACATTTAAGTTCGTACACACCAGACTGCAGCCACAGATGGCAGGCTAACAGTTTGTTATAACTTTTTATTGTTTTTTAACCTTAATTCCAGAACTGATAAGCGCTTCTGTGCCCTTTAGTTGGAGGATTTAGATTAGATTAGATTAGATTATCTAAACTCTGATAATAAAACATGCAAATCTTACTTTTGTAAAAATCTTTAAGTACGAAGCAAGAATAGCTGATCAGAAGTTAAGAATAATTCAATAAAGTTCTTAAATCAATTAGTAAAATTAGTAACCCTATAGTTTACTCTTGTTAATACTATGTGTTAGAAACTGCAAAAAATGGTGCTGTTTAGTAATAAATTCTTTGACAAAATTCTGCAAGCTCTGAGTGGAAGATAGCTGATGAGCCTGTGCTAGAAATGAAAACACCTTGAAGTTTTACAGGTGACACTTCTTTGATTCAAAGCACTTTACATACTGTTTTGCAAATAAGAGCTGGAAGGTATGCGTAGTTCCCAGTAACTTGTACCTGCCATTGTGAGTCCATACTATTGCGGAAAATCAGGCTTATAGCAGGAAAAGCATGTTTTATTGAAACAACTGCACTTGAGGGGTGCAGTAAATTAATTCTAGGGTGGATTTTCTCATATCTTGAACTATGCACCATGTCAGTATCTTTTTTCCCTTCATTTTTTTAAACCTCATAACCTGAATTACACATATTAATTTCTTACAAGGTCTTCACACTTTATGTACATTTACAAGAGAAAAAAGTAGATGCTGTCAGGTAGTTCTATTTCATTTGGCATGAGCCAAGCAAGGGTTTTGGTTGGCAGCATGTTGAACTAATCTTAAGTAGGATATATATATAAAACCATGAAGCTTTATTAGGAAAATAGAGACAGTATACCACCAAATATGTATTTGTTACCAGGGTTCAATCATGCTGTCCTTGTGAGCAGAATACACATTTTTGTCGTAATGGATAAAGAGCTAGTGATGTTCTTTTTGCTTTTATGGTCTCATTTGGTCTGAAAAAAATAGCCCAAGACTGTGGACTCACTCAGTCCATAATGAAGCCTAGGTGGTACAGAAATAGTTATTTAGATGATGCATATTTGTTTTATTTTATTACTTGACATATTTCACTACATGTTTTATTTTGCTTAGGAAGAAAGCAAGACAATTTAAGATGTGTTACATAGTACTAGGGTAGGGCAGATGGAACAGACAACGGGAAGAATATCTCAGAAGTGTTTTCTGCAAGTGGTTCCTGAGTGATGAAACAGCAGAGGTTGGCAAAGGGATTCTTCTTTTGTATTACCCAGAAATTTTGCTAAATAACTTTTCTACATAATATTTGTAACAATCCTCACTACTCAAAAGATAAGTATGCCCTTGTTTATCGATTCAACAGAATTATTATTATTATTATTGTTGTTGTTGTTATTTGTTTAAAGGCAAAAAAGGTCTTACTCTATATTTAATCTTAGTGGTTTTGGAATACTTTTAGTTAGACCTTTACTAATTTAGTTCCTAAGCAATCTGTAGGATCTACTCTATGGGGAACAACACATTGCTATATTCTGTTAGAATTAGATTTGTTGCACGACAGAGTTTCTAGATGATCTAACTTTGTGGATCTGTTTTTGACGTGGTTTGTCCCTTCTGCCTTCCTTAAAGTTCTGTTGTGTTTTACAAGCCCATGCAATTGATACAGGGAGAGAATCCATGTACTGCTGTCAATCCGTTGTAATGGCAAAAAAAATTGTTATAATTCCTGCCATGGAGCATAGCAGTTTCTGATTTATCCCAAATGTCACTAGATGTTGTTACCATCTTTTGCTGATTTTCTGCTCCCAGGGTGCTCTCTACAATCCTTTCTTGTTGCTATTTAATAGACTGCATTTTTTGTGTTACTGTAGTTGAGGAGACTGTAAGTATGTGTACATAGCATAGGAGTTACTTAGAAAAGCAGATTTACTATCACAATTTGAACGTTGGCTTGGAGTGCCTCTGAGCTTGTCAGGCTGTCATCGTGGCCAGTGATTTCATTTCACCTGTTAATTATTTTCCTATCTGTTAAATTTGCAATTATAAAGCTAGTAAGCTTATAAATGTGCTTAATGAAGTAATGAAAATACAAAGGAAATCTTTTCAACCAGGTCAGAGTTTGTAATACAGGACTGATTTTTATTTCTTTTGATCTGTGTATTTCAGATAAGCTAGAGCCGGACAGGGACAAAAATAGCATCATACATTTTAATTACCATTATTATTTTACATCTCTACCGGCACTATTAATGGTAAGTTGCAGTATTATATACTGTATATATATACTGAAAGAATCAAGTATATTATATACTGTATATCAAACAAACCTTTTTAGTAAGTACATAGCAAATGACTACGTGACTTCAATTTGGTCTCTCATTACAGAAGATTATTACTACTCCCATAATCCAGTTTTTTTGTTTGTTTGTTTTTTTGTTTTGTTTTGTTTTCCAAAATATCAGGTAACAAGTAGATCTTAACATGGTTCATATGACTGAAGGTAATCTAGGCCTCCCTGAAGAGTGGAGGCAGTGCAGATCCTCAGATCAGCTAACTAATCACAAATACCCGGAGGTCAGACTTGTTCAGACGTAGATTCAAAAGATAAGACCTGAGCTGCTGGATTGAGCTCACTTCTTCCATCTGTCCCACATTTCCTTAATGATGACCTGGGCACATTACCTGGTGTCTTGTGCTAGCGCTTTTTCTCTATGGGAAGGAGAACAGTAATTTCTTGGTTTTTGTTTGTTTGGTTTGGTTTTTCTTTTTTTTCCTGTCTTTTTAGATTGTAATTGTTTTGTGTTAGCGAGACACTGTCTTTTACTGTAAATATCTTCAACAGTTAGAGGCAAAGGGATGTTGAGGCTGTGGCAGTGACAATTAGATTGACATGGTCTGTTAAGCCACCCTACACGTCTGGGAGAAGAGACCGCAGAATCCATGCACAGAATTGTTGGTACTGAACTGTATGTCTTTTGACTTAAGGAGACACGTGTTAGGAATCACTAGTGTCTATCACATTTGACCTTGAGTCTTGGAGTCGTCTTCTCCTTCTCCTTCTCCTTCTCTCTGAAAAACTTCAGAAAGGGAAAAAAAGTGTTGTCATTGTTTTGCAGATACCAAATATATGTATTTGGGGTGCTGCATATGAGGGCTTAAACTCCTGACTTAGAATTCCGTGCAACTGAAATGTGCTGCAAAGTTTTGGAGATAGATTTTGATGCCTAAAAAAGAGTTTAAATCATTCAGTCCAAACTATGGATTTGAGAAATTCAGTTAATCCAGAAAATCATCTGGATTTATGGATTCATTAGAAATTAGGCTCTCTAGTCTTGGTGGCCAGGCACCACTAATCCTTACTTTAAGAGAGGAGCCTTCAACGGTTCTAGACAGAAAATTATCACTTAAGGTTTTCCTGTGCTGTTATCCACTAGCCAACTGTTAGCCCCTTTCAGGCTAGCAAATAAAATGCAAAGGAACAAAAAAAAAAAAAAAAAAAAAAAAAAGATATTTGTGTCTCTTACCTTCCCCTTCTTTTTTCAGAAGGTACCATCCTCAACACCTTTGAGTAATCAGTCCTTTTCAGAGCAGGTGCTTGCTTTGGGAAACAAGTTTTTCTTCTCCGCTTAACAAAACCTTGATTCTTTCAGTATCTCAACTCTAGCTCTGAAGAAAGCTTTAACTCTGTTGATTGTGGTACCCTGAGGAGTTAATCTCTAGTTCGTTTTCAGTAGATGAGGAGATTTAAATCAAAGCCTTTCGGAATGTGTAAAGTGGAATACTTCAAAGCTTTATGAAACAGTATGAACCTGATCTACAATTGTCTTCAGATGTGGAAATATTGTTTCCCCATTCCACGTGAGCACTAGATTATGCAGATTAAGTTGTCACTTTAGCACTGGAGGTAGGTACGTGTCCATATATTTCTCCTTCAAGCTTCTTAGTGGTTTTGCTGCTGAAAAAGTGCTGTATTATTTCTTGAGATGAACCTGGTTCCTTTCTCTTAGATTTTGTGCAGAATTATTAAACTTCTGAGTGTGCCTTACTTTTGCATGTCAGCTCAAATACAACAAAGCAGTACCTTCAAACTGCTCCAGAGGGATTTATTGCATTGCCAGTTGAGATTGGACTGTAGCAGCATGTTTCACAGTTTGCTGTCAGACATGTATGTGGAAGCAAAGTGTTTATTACCAAGAAAGATATATCAATATTGTCAGAAACTGAATTTGGAGTGCTATTCAGTTCTGTGGTATATCGTGTAGTAAAGCAGCAATATTATGAGACCTCTTGAACCAACCAAAAAGAACCAAAGTTCAGTGATCAGATATTGCTTATATTTTTTAGCAGTTGATTACAATCCCAATCAAACAGATCAGAAATCAGTTTGGGGTGGTGGAGAGGGAGGGGGAAAAATGCAGTTATTAGTAACAGTTATCAGGCAGTTTTTAAGTGGCAAAGCTGTCTTTTATTGATGTTGGCTAGATCTAAATGCAAGCGGGAAGGCCAAGTCTGTGCAGCCTGTTTCCAATTACGGTTACAAAAAGAGTGAAGAAAAAAAAAAGTTAAAATAAAAATAGAAAATAAGGGAAAAAAATGTCCAACATTACAAAATTCATCCTACTACCAGGGCAGATTACATAATGTGTAGAGAATGGAAGATTAGAGGAAAAATACACTTATTGTTTAAGGTAAGAATTCAGTTTTATGGGTGCATAGTGAAGCAGCTTTCTCTGCTGCTTTTCACCTACTGGTGAACACAACATAACAAAGGAGGGCTGAGGTGATGAGCTAGTATGCCCAATGTGCCTTGTACAAGGAGTCCTTGTGGCTTCCCAAGTAATTGCAACACCTCTTGGTGACCTACTCCCAGTCTCTGGGAGCTGCTTCTGTGCTTGAAAGCTGAGATTGTCACATCTGGCCTCATAGAAATGACGCCAAACTGGGCATGGTACCAGAGTTGGGGCACCCTTGAAAGTGGCTTTTTTTGTGTATTTGTTCTTTTGAACCCAAATGGGCTTTAATAAAAATAATTTCTTATGTGGCTGAAACAATTTCTTCAGACCAATCTGAACAATGTAATCTTACTTTATACCATCCAAATACTAAGCACAAGAATTTGCTTTTATGTTGTGTCTTGAGAATTATTTTCAGGCTATTCTTTAGTGGTTGTCATGCTATTCTCAATTTCCAAAGTCTATTTTCCCCTCTGCTTTTGCTTTCTCTCATTCATTTAACTTGTTTCACTTGTTTTATAGATCTTCTGTTTTCTTCTCTACCTGAGGCTTCTGCTTCAATTTTTAGAAGTCATCCTGAATGAATCTTTACAGCCCCATATTGCCACTAGCCTATGTTGCACTTCATATCTGTGTAGACAAGCCAGGATGAATTTCAATTTCATAAAACCTGAACAAACAAACAATCTACCATATATACACACACCATCCAAGCTTCCTGTCCCCAAGCATGCACACACACACTGAAGTTGTCCTGTTGTTTTTTCTTTTCATGGTTTAGGTGTCCCTTCTGCCATACAGAATTGTAAGCTCTTTCTTAGGTTCCTTTGCTATGTAGCTTCCAAGTATGCTTTCGTCACAGTCAAAATGCTTCCAACATTTGTTTCTGGAGGCTAGGCTACATGCCTCATTAATATTGCCAGCCTTGTTTCTAGTTATTTTCTGTTCCCTTCTAGCCAAGTTCTCTGTCATTCTGCTCTTGGCAAAGTTTTATAACTAGCCTGCAGTATAATTTCTTTTTGTATTTCCTCCTTATTTTTTACCTTTGAAAAAATCTTCCCTGCTCTGTGCAACCTCCTCTGCAGCTGTCCCACCATACCCTGTGGTTTTGTGCAATCGCCTTGGGGCTTTCCTTGCTAATTCTTAAGAATCTCCTTAATATCCAAGGCAAATATACCCTGCTATATTAGGTGCTATATAAAATTTTCATGGTACTATACCTCTCTTCAAATTCAGAGAGAAATGATTAACCAGGTGCTGATAATAATGATAAGACAAGGGGTAATGGTTTTACACTAAAAGAAGGGAGACTTAGATCAAGTATTAGGAGGAAATTCTTCACTCGGGAGGTGGACCAGGTTGCCCAGAGAAGTAGTGGAGTTGTTCATCCCTGGAGGTGTTGAAGACCAGGTTGGATGAGGCCCTGGGCAACCTGATCTAGTGGGTGGCATCCCTGCCTATGGCAGGGGAGTTGGAACTAGATGATCTGTAAGGTCCCTTCCAACCCAAGCCATTCTGTGATTCTACGATAACCTTGCAAGATTTGAAACTCTTATTTTTGACCTGTCTATCTGCTAAGAGTATTAGTGTAGCACTCATGCAGTTGATTGTGCATTCTAAGCTATATTCTCAGATCTAAAACTCATAAGTTATCTTAGTTGTGCTTCATGACATACACAACAGGGTTAGAGTCCAGTAGGGAGCTTCACACCCTCATTTTAAAGAACATTATCCATATTGATGCCTAACCAAAAATCTTGCCAATTATTTTCAACTGCCAATAAATCAGGTGTTTCCCTCTCAGGAAGGACTGAGAACTCTGATCAACTTGGACAACAACTTACAGTTTGCATCTGTATATTAAAAAGAAATCAGAGATTTATTCAGAAATTTGCAAGTTAATTCTCAATAAATTCCCAACTGGAAAACTGAAGGAAATGAAAGCTAAAAACCTACTTAGATGCTGATGCTTGTTGCACCTGCAAAGGAGGAGACTTGGTATTCTTTTCAGTGATCAGGGAAAATACCAAACAGGCCTTCTTTCTATCGGAATAGATAGGATGATTGTGGTATTTGACACCACTGTGAAGCACTTTGCAGAGCTTTTAATTTAAATCTCATGTACTGTATTTGTTAACTAGTATTTCTAATACCTGAAAGCATTTTCTTGCCATTTGTCTGGCAAATAGCTACCTTTGTTTTCTTTTCAGTTTTCTCATTTTCTGTGGTGCAGATCTGGTACAGTAGGAATGACATTTCTATACCAATATACTGGTTGTCTGAAGGGCTCTTTTGTACTGGCAATAACAAACCATTAGTGTTGGTGACTAGTCTGGCAAAAACATGGTTTTTGGTTGACACCAATACCTAAGGCATAATTTTCAGAGAGGGTTGTCAGATCTGCTTTGCACACTGCTATATGCAACAGAGTTCTTGACTTCTGCGCTGTGCCAGAAGGTTTTTCCACGCGCTGTGCTGGATAATACTTGTTCTTAAGATAAATCAATATAGTGAAGACTTGAATGTTCATGGCTTGCACAGTAGTGTTTTGGTATCTTGTACAGAAATGAATAGCATTCCCCTTCACATTTGGAATTACTTACCTTCTCACTACCTTTTTGCCAGGGTTGTGTTCATCTGTTTTTTTTATTTTTTTATGAACATCGAGTTCTCTGAGTCAATGAGTACAGTTGCCAGCTCTTTATAAAAGTCAGCCAATAACCTTATGATATTTGTTGCCTCTGATAGCAGGCTGACTAAATGTGACTCTATTGGAAATAGCAGCAGTGAAGTTTGTTTACTGAATGTAATTGGAGATTTTTCTGATCATCCCTTGCTTGGTTTGCCATTCGTGCTGATGGATTTGAGGCCACAAAGATGCATAATAAAGTTCCTTTTGACAAGACAAACCTATTCTAATGTGGGACTTGAACCAGCAGCACCGTCTGCCATCCTTGATGAACTTTGCATGAGGATAAGACTGCAGACGTTCAGCACAAGGCTAAATCTTTCATGAGGCAATGAAGTTTTTATGACTTTGCTTCATCTAAAGAGGAATACCAATACCTAAAGGGGACGTACAGGAAAGCTGGGGAGGGACTCTTTATCAGGGAGTGTGGTGATAGAACAAGGCATAATGGCTTTCAACTAAAAGAAGGTAGATTTAGCTTATATAAGGAAAAAATTTACTCAGAGGGTGGTGAGGCACTAGACCTGGTTGTGCGAAGAAGCTGTGGATGCCCCATCCCTGAACTGTTTAAATTCAGTTTGGATGGGGCTTTGATCATCCTGGTCTACTGGAAGATGTCCCTGCACATGGCAGGAGGTTGGAATTAAATGATCTTTAAAGTTCCCTCGGAACCCAAGCAATAGAGTAAGTGAGACAAATTCAGCTGTCTCTTATATTCAGATCACTGAGCAGTTTTTATGATCCCTTTATAACAGAATAAAAATATACTAAGGGGAAGATTTTATAAAAATATGTACATTAAAATACTTTCTAATGAAGAAGCTAAACGGTTTCATTTTATTTAGCAGAAGAAAAATATGTAAAACAACTATTATTCTCTGCAGCATCCTTGCTCAGATATGTTAAGATAACTTTAGTTAGAAGATTGCTATTGGTATGAAGTGCAGTGGACGACCTGAGTATTGGAGGATGTCAAATGCCTTAACAGTGTCTAGCTAAATATACTACCATACCAGAAAATAAAAACATGAAATGATCCATCTGGATATGGTTTTAGCTTGAAAGGAGATGGTGTTTTTAAATCTAGCAACTGGTTGTCGTATCTTCTCTCTCTACTGCTTCCCTTTCAAAGTGCCTGGGTTTCAGGAGGCTGAGGTGTGGGAAGTGTGTGATAATGCTTTTGACAATGCAGATCCATATCAAAACCAGGATGATTGTAATTTGTTATTACTTAATGCTAGATGAGCTATTCAGGTACTCATTTCTTAGAGGTCTGTAGATAACATCTGACACAAGTACAAAAATTGATTCCCTCCCCTTTCCCCTCCTTTATCCTACCCCTACCCTGTTCCTGTTTTTGTTGTTGTTGTAAAAGCCAATTGTCTGGGAACTTGGCTGTCTTTTTCATTCCTGTAGGCAATTTCTCCAGGTCAAGGCTGGGTCATGTAGCTGGCCTGTTTGAAAGAGAATTGACTCTGCTCTTGCTACTTCTGTTTTAGATGGGGGATTCTACTTGACAGTATCAAGGCAGCGGCAGTTGCACAGTACCTCGTAAAACAGTCTCTCTCAAACACACTGAGAGATACAATCAACTTAAGTGTTTATCAACAGAGTGCTGTCAATTTTTAAATGCCTTTCTAAAGAACATCTTGCTTTCTTTTCACTCCTTGCTTCCTAGTGATATTCTATTACAAGAGGGAAAAAAATCCTATATAATTTTGCTGAATTATTTCCTTAATAACTCAGAAACAGACAGAGTGGTGTTTCTTATACAACAGACTTTATTTCCCTCGCTCATCAGCTGTTTTCTCTCTTCTCACTTATTTCCAGGGATCACTTGTTCCCTGCTCCCTCCATCTCAGCATACCCTTCCCTGGTAGTTTTGAGTTCCAGGCATTTCTCCTAACCAGACTTTCTAGCACCTCATCAGATCTCATTTTCTCTCTCTTTTCATCCTCATTTTCTGTCTCTTGCTCCTGTTCTCCTTGACTCTGACTCAGATATCTTTTTCTTCTTAACATACTCTGCATCCAAAGGACTGGAGAAGCACAGACCAGACTATAGGGTGGGAAGCGGTACTGCCTGCTGCAGTCTGGGTCACCTTGCCTTGCAGAATCCAGCTGCCACTTCTGTTGGAAAATCTTGGCCAAGAGTATATAAATGCCAGCCTGTTAGAGGTTTGCTAACTGGCCTCAGTGAGGTGAATTTTCACAAGAAGAGCCTCACGAGTGAAGCAAGTGATGCTGTAGCTGTCCAGCAGCAGCTTTCATTGAGTGATCTCAAGAACCCTTAAAACATTACGACGTTGCTGAAGTTGGCAGCGCTATACTCATGTGCATAGTCGAGCACTAAAGAGAGATTCTAGCAGATCATTAGTGAGGTTCGCATTCAGTAGAAGTACGGCTGAGTGGCACTCTAGTTCTGTCATTATCTATACTGGAGGAGTGCAGGATTTCATGTAGAGACGTAATGTTGATGTCTGGATTTTCAGAGTCAAAGGAAATTATTCCAGCAGAGAGATTTAAGTACATCCCCTTTACCTCAAGTGAGTGGCCCAGCCCTGTTTGCAAAGGAGGCATTCATCCCTTGAATTTCCGCATACACACAACATCCAGATGCTGCACTCGTTGCATTGTAGAAACACTTGTAGGGACAAAGTACAGAGAAAAAAAATAGTTACTCACAGGCTAGGAAAATTGTAGGTCTGCATACACTCCTGACTCCTTTCCCTCATCACATTTCCACTTTGCAGAGGACAGGCATTGCACATACTCTTTCCGTATCCTTTTCCCCATGACCCTCCCAGCATTTCTTATATTAATTCTCCCCATTTCTAAGACACTGATGTCTTTTTCTCACTGAAGGAGCAGAGAAATTAAAATTGCAAAATCTTCATGGCTTTTTTTTTTTTTTTTTTTTTTTTTTCAGTTCTTTGCCTCTGCACTTAGCTTGAGTGGTATGTTCTCTCTCCCATTCTGTTTTATCTCTCTTATATCTTACTAGTTTTTCTTTCCTGACAGAGCTGCAGGGTTAACTGCAATTGTTAGACTACATTTTAGCTCCAGAACATGGGACACGTGCTGCATTGCCTACCTCTTCCGGGAGGTACTGCAGTTGGTGAAACAAACTGTGCTTTTCTTTTCTAGCTGGACTTCAGAAACTACCACTTGGAAAGACTGAAACCCCTAATACTTAATAGTCTCAGGGATGATAGGTTGGAAGGGGGCAAAAAAAAATTAAAAACAAAGTGAAGTGCAGTGTATCCAACTGAAATGCCACAAGTAATTTAGGACAAGTGCACTATTTCTTTTCCTCAGAAATTGTATCGTCCATGGAATCAGAACTTTTCATGGGAAATGTTCAGCTTTGATTACATGTTTTCCCTTAGGAAAAGCTAGATGAAATACTGATTTCTTGGACTGACCCCAAACACCTTTCAGCTGTCTCTTCAGCATTACGCTGTCCTTTTGCTGCCTGGGTTCACATGAAACCAAGTTTCTATGTCCTTTTTCCTGGGGATGTGCTTTATGTTTCCTCCATGCTGGAGCATGTCTCCTCCAGCCTGGATGTAGCATGCCATGGAAGTTGCTTGAGTGTTGATGGGAAAACTAATTATACAAGGAATAATGACACCATTTGAGTTACTGTGTTGTACAGCACAAGAGAGTGCAGTGTCATTTTTGACGAACTGAGTCTGAGAGAAACACTGCAGGTCAGCTAAATGAAGCACAGAAAACATGCTGATAAATGAATGACAATGTTTACCTTAAAAATGTAAGAACAAACATCAAAAGCATTATGGAAGGGTTTCAGATATTTCATTAGGTAAGAATCTTGATGAATGTTTTTCCTCCAATTTTTGGATAAAATACACTAGAAATGTCACCGTTCGTCTGAGATGGGAATTCTGTTTTGTTATAAGCTGTGGTAATTATTTTGATTGGCGTTCGGAGGAGACATTGGGATTTATCACATCTTTACTATCCTGAGAACTGTATCGGTACCTCTGATTTCATAACTACACGGACCTTGCTTTTCTTAAGAAAAAAGCATACCGGTAAGGGTTGAATTTGAACACATTACTTTCAAATTACTCAGTGTGTATGCATCATGAGGCCAGTCAGGACAGTTCAGTGGGGACTGAGGCAAGAATTTTTATTTCCAAAAATGTGAGGCTGAATAATTTCAGTATGTCATGTTAGCTTCTACCATCTTTAACTTCTTGTGATGAGAACCATAGCAGGGTTAAGACTTCAGATTAAAGTTATTTTGTGGAGAAAAATCACTATGGAGTAGGACAACTTTAGTAATCATTGAGTCAAAAAAAGGAGTCTATCAAATTGCTAGATTTTAAATCTTAAATTTGTTGCTTTTTACTGGCTAGTTTTGTTTCTAGGACTGGTATGATAGCTTTTTCACATTCTTGATGTTTTCTTAATGACTTCCATTTATAGTCTTCTGTAATAATTTATGCCGTGATTGTGCTCAGTTATCTTCTCACTGGTAATACAGATTTGCACTTTTTCCCCCCACTGTTTAGGAGTAAAATGGATTTTGATGCCTTTTTATCCACTCAAAAATATTTCAGTTTGGTGTTATATCTTACCTCCTTCATCCTGTAGTGGCTACTGAAGGGTGGCTTTGCTGACCCTTATTCCCCTTTGGAAAAGCCGTCAATGTCACACAATTCCCATCCATCCAGTAGGGAATGCAGTTCTAAACATTTTGTTTAATGTTATAGAAGAATCATAAGCTCGATGTTTTCAACCGCAGAAATAGAAGGGAGGGAAGGAGCGTTCCTCCAGCTCATTAATCAGAATAAGAATGAGAAATGAAAAAACAGCTTGATAGACATTTACTATTTGCTCCAAAGTAAATCTAAATATTAGTGCACTGACGATAATAGGAAGGGGAGGAAGAGGGGGAAAAAAGCCTTGTCATTAGCTTGTCATGCCCTGTAGCAAGGTACATGAGAGACCAAAGATATATGTACTATGACATTTCTGTAATGAAAACTTGAGCAATAAAAGTAATTCCTGCTACGTTCTAGTAAAGAAACTCTCAGGAAACACATTAACAGTATTTCACATTACAAATTATTATTGCATACTCAGCTGTTGTTTCAAATGAGAATTGTGTGTACTACAAGGCGAGGGAAGGAAGATCTAGTATTTCTTCTGTAAGCATAATTAGGATTTTATGCATCTGGCAATTTCAGTTCTGCCCTATAAATTTAAGTTAATGCTTTCACAGAATGAGGAGTTGGTTGTCCCTAGAACACGGGATGGATTGACACATGTAGTTCAGATTACATTAATAGTGGCTGAATGTGTTAATCTGTTCACTTTCACTGGGCTTAAATGGAAGAAGGTATTCCAGTGTGAAAATGAGACTAGCGCGATATATCTGGTAAGGGGTGGTCTTCCATGTTGTATGAATTTACAGACTTCATCTTGTAGGTGTTGAACATTACCAAACAACAGTGTTTATTCTCTGAGGGCAAACTGCATTTTTCCCACAGTGCCTAACAGAATTTTGAATTAATCAAATGCTTTCTAAATAAATTATCTTTGTGTGTTTTGTTTCACCCACTGCCCCTTCTCCAGGTGTGCGTGCATGGAAAGCTGGTTATTTTCATTACCTTCTTAAACTGTAATTTTTGTTATGACCTTGCACAGGAGGTCCCAGTTGTCTTCACAATAATTTAGGAGAAAGTTTACAATATCATTAAGAGTTTCTGTGTTAATATGTCAATAGCGTAAAGTTATTTCTCTGTTGTTAAAATGCTGATTTACTTATTCCTCATCTTGCCTCTTTGCTAGAAGTAGAAGCATCCCTACTTCATATTTCCATCCATCATTCCTCCCTTGACTGCAGAGCTAGGTCCACCGCTTCGCTCTCTTTATGGTTTCAAGAAACAGCTCCCAGCTCTTCTCTCTGAACCGTTCAGTTGGCTCTGGCCATGTACCTCAGTTTCCATTTTCTGATTGGTCAGGACTGAAATTACAGATGTTTGCTTGTTGTTTTGAATTTGGTTTCAAATATGTGTGAAAGGAAGAAAGAGAAATTATTTTCTTACTTTGTCCATTTCTGGGTGTATAGTTGGAAAAGTCTTGGAGACAACCAGGGAATGTTCCAAAAGTGGCCCACCACTGAAATTCGTAGTTCTTTGTTGACCCCTAGGCTGCAGAATAACAGAGTCTAGGGTGAATAGAGTTCTGTTTCTCATCTAGAGTTCTTCTACATGAGCCTATAGAAAAGGTGGGAAGAAGAAATGATGTTTTATCTTAAGGTTCTTCATTTTGTCAGATTGTCACTTTGGCCTAAGATTAGACAGGGACAAATTAACATCTTAACATTGTGACTGACAAATCACTCTGTATTGAGAGAAGACAAGCTGATGTTAGCAGGAATTGACAGAGGGGTTATCATTGGTTTAGTTCTGTTATAATCACTGGTTTCTAGCAACACTGCAGTGTCTTGCCCTATTCACCCTTGCTGTGGCTTGGCAGAATGGGATGCTGGACATAATCACCTTGGAGAAGCATGGTTTTAATCTTTGTACTGCTTGTATTTGTGTCTTAATGATGCTGCATCAAGACATTAGTATGTCTATTCTTCATCAGCGACACCATTCATTGATTGATTCATTCATTCATATTTACATTAAATTTATGTGAACAGTATCATTAACATCTTAGTGATATTATGGTTTTGACTTATTACTGTATTCTCAAAACGCTTCCTGTTGAAGATTTGCTAAGCACTAAAACACTCTCTAGTTAAATAAAAGTAGTTAATTTTCCTTTTTCTTCCACTGAGATTGCAAGCCAAGTGGCATCCCAAGATATTCTGACTCTGTACTCTGTGACAACAACTTTTTCCCCTCTTCAAAATTGCCTGGCGGAAGATCCGAGCTACTCAATTTACTTGCCGCCCCGCATGCTGTGAGGATACAAATCCCAAAAGTTCTAGATAAATTGGTTGAGAATGAAGCACTGTTCCAGAATCAGAAACTCAGATGTTGATTTGCCACATGGTTGGTTGCCCGTTCAAGGCAGATTAATCTTGGAGCTCTGGTGTGATTGAGGACATGTTAGTTACCAATTAGTTACCATTTATTGCACTGAAGACATACAGTGACAAAACTATGTAATTTAATTACAGCGTAATGTGGCTACCCAATTTATAATGCACATACAGCATATTAGGTGCAGATCAATGTCCATCTGACTAGAAATGTATCAGCTTGACTCAGTATATAAAAGTTTTTGCATTACGTCCTTCAATTCCTTCAGTATTTTTAATATTTTGAAGTTAGGATTTTCCTGTGGTATTAGTCATTCCCCAAATTAGATCTTATTTATTTATTTATTTATTTATTTATTTATGTGAGTACTGTGCTGTTTCTTTTTGGTTTCTTTGATAGTTTTGGTGAAAGAAAGGCATGGAAATATCTCACCTAATTGTCATCCCCTGGTTGTGGGGTTTGTTTTGTTTTATTGTTGCTGTTCTTTGTTTTTTGAGCAGACTTGTGTCCAGATCTGCCCTGCAATTTTTATCTTCAAAGTGACATTCCAGAAAATGAATTTTAATCTACCGATTTCAAGCAAGAACAGTCAGAAAGGAAGTTGTAGACACAGATGTTGATTTTTAACTACTGCAAATGCTGTCTGCTAACAAATGTTCCCTGAGGGAGATAGCTTAAGAAGTTCGCTAAAGCAGAAAGACAAAGTGCTAGAGGAACAAAGAACTTACAGTAATACACGACCGAGTTTGGCCATGTATAAAGTAATGCTTTGCACTTTAGAAACACCTTTCAGGTAAATACTGCAGGACTTTATCATATACTAAGCTTTTTTTGTGACAATATTCTGCTGTCATAGATAAGTGACTAGAAGAGTCACAGTGTCAAGGGACTGTTCACAACTCTGTGTTCAGAGCCCAGCAGTCCTATGTCACAATCCTGTGTGTTGCTGTGAGACTTCTTCATTTTGAGTCATTTTCCTCTCCTGAATACTTGCTCTGTTTTGCTGATCTTTGAAAAATATTTGTCATCACATTGTTTATAGTACTCTTTTTTTTCTTCTCTGTGAGTGCTGTTTCTTCATCACAGAGCTGTAATTGGAATGCCAACCTTCAGCTCTCCAAGTGATAAAAGCAAATTCTGTTAAGATTTTATGGCTTCAGATTGATAAAACAGAGTAACAGATGGAATCAGTTCACTGTTCAGGACAAGCTGTTGCCCAGAGCAGGTATGATATCTCAAAATATCTTCCAGAGTTCATTGGGAGATAGGAACAAACACATTTGTCTGCATGAAATGAAACCTACCCAAAATCTGAATATTGGGCAAAGCATGACATTTATAGAGATTCAGAAATGTTTGATTCATGGAGACAGTAGAATACTCCCCCTCCACTGAGTCTTGAGGTGTTTTGTACCTTCAGTCAGACTAGAAGAGGCTGGAAGAGAAACCTGTGACATGTCATTTTAATTCTGGACATTTATGACTACTGTAATAGTCTCCAAACCTAAGAAATTCTTCCTTTAATGATGATATTGTTTATGAGTGTACGCTGCTATAGTGAGTGTGATATCTTCACAAACTATTGGTGGTGGTGGTGCTCACTTGTCAAGCTTCAATGCAAGTTGGCAGCAGCAGTGCAGTGGTATGTTTACAATGTTTTCCTATTAGTTGATAACTCTGACTTGGCCTGCTGGGGTCTGCTTTTCCTAGCATTGTTCATAACATTTGTTCTTGCCTTACATTAAATTAGGTTGTCTTCATAATGGTATTATCTGATAGTTTTATAGCATAGGAGGGGGTAGGTCAGACGTAGAGTACTGGATAGGCTTATGTCCCTTTCCTTTTCTTCCCTTTATACTCCTTTTCTTTCTTTTAGCACAGTGAAGCTTCTTTTTTACTCGATTAAAAAACTCGGTAATTAAAATTAAGATAGCAATCCTAAAGATTTGCCAGTAGCCTCGGTTGCTATGAAGACTGCAAGGTTAAGCCAAATCTCTGCATATTATTGCAACTATTGACATCCATCTGTCTTGGAAGTTGATGGCATATGTGCCAGACCAATCCAGGTTTTCTTGAGTAGGATCAGTGACATCAAGGCCTAGTTCTGGAAAAATAAGCAGTACCAGTGGTGCAGAGGTACAGCTGTAAAGAGTGAAAATTTAAAATCTCTTGAGCTCTGTCACTGATCTTCTTAGGTCTTTCTCAGATACTATTATCACATTCCTAGTTCAGCATGATAATTAAGCATAGCTGAATCTTCACAGCTCATGGTGTTCGAGATGAGGTATCAATCCCTCTTTCTGTTAACAGAAATTTAACTTCTTTTCAGAAGAACTTTTTTTATGAGATAGAAGTATAATTGAGATAGGTAAATTTCTATCATTGTTTTGTTACATTTTTATTTTCAGACAAAAAAGTCTTCTTGTTACAAAGATCTAGTCCTTTTCTTATCGTGCAATTTTGATGCATGTGTTACAACTGACAGCTGGTTTATTTGCATTACAAGGAGCTGTAAACCACGTTTTGTATTTGCTAAGTCTGCCTGAACTTTTTGTTGGCCCACTAGCAATGTCATTAGGGGGTTTTCATACCACTTCCACAGGCTCCAAGCTCACTGTCCATTGTCTGTTTAGAGAGCTTAGGCTCCTTACATAGATCCTTACATAGGTATACCCTAAGCTTGTGTCAGTTCTTCCCTACAAGTCAAATTACAAATCCAAAATAGTGGATATTTGTGAAAACGTTAACCAATATAATTCATCCAAATTCACATGATGAATTAGTGGCGTATCAAAGCCCAGCTAGAGATGAAGGAGCAACGAACACAAAGATAACAAGAGGAGAGACCACAAACATTCTAGTAGAACATGGAAATTCAGCAGTGTTTGTCCGTTGAATAGAGTAGTTCAGTTGGAAGGGACCTTCAAAGATCATCTAATCCAACTGCCTAACCTCCTCAGGACTAACCAAAAGTTAAAGCATATTATTTTCCTTATATCTAGTCTGAACATCCCCTGACACAGCTTTGTGCCATTTCCTCACATTTTATCATTGGTTACCAGGGAGAAGAAACCACCACCTCCTTCTCCACTTCCTCTCCTCAGGAAGGTGCAATGAAGCAATGGAGGTGCAAGGAGCAATGAGGTTGCCTCTTAGGTTCTTTTCATTTCAGCTGAAGTTCTGTTTTGTTTCCTCAGCTGTGTTCTGCTCATGGTGAGCTGTTTTTCAGAGTTGGATTTCCCGTGAGCTTTTAGAAAAGTTAGGTCACATCTGAAGCTGCAAGTTGCAGCTTAGGATAGTTTGTCTTTGGTTTATAGTATACTTAGCAAATCAGTATTCAAAAGTGAATTCTTTATTTCTATGAGTTCATTGAGTTTACGTTGCTCCAGTACCTGGGAAGAGAATAAATGGAAGGAATTTAAACTAATAGCTTGCAGAGGTCAGAAAGTATTGATCTCTTCTCAGTTTATCATGCTGTAACAATTACTTAATGTGTTACAGGACTGCTGTGTTTTATCTCATCCCAAGTATTGTGTAGTGTCTGTATGCTAGAGGCAGGCTGCATTACTAGTGAAATCACTGATTGGGCACATTTAATGCTCAGGTGATACACGAGTAGAAATACACACACTGCACTTTCCAGAGCCCAGTGTAACTTTATTTTCTCCTACTTAAGTTATAAAAACATTGTTTGATTTTGTCAATTTCATGTTAACATTCCATGTTGTTGAGTTTTAATGTATCCTTAAATTCTAGCATTTCTGAAATCAGGAAAGGCTTCTCAGTTTAATGAGATTTTTATTGTTGTTTCTACACTTTGATTATATAGAAGATTCAGAAATTTAAGTCTGACTATTATATTTTCAGGAGAACATAATTAACAATAATTTCCTGTTTTCCTGATCTAATAAGTTTTACAGAAAATATTTGTGAAGTGCCAACATTCTCAATGGAATGAAACCTGTGTAATCAAGTGGATTTCACATGCAAGGACCGTTTCCATAAACATTAAACTGCTGCATTGGCAATCTCATGTCCTAGTTCCCTAGCACCCTTTCCCTTACCTGCACCTTTTACAGTGGTATGGAAAGTCAAGGGACAGTCAGGGCTCCTTGCATTTCTGTTAGAGCTATGCATTTATCCTGGGTAAGTCAAACTGCACGTGAAATGGAAGTAATTAGTACCACTGAGATTTACTGCAAAAACTGGTGCCAAGGTTGATTTTCATTTTTACACTTCACTCATCCTGTCCCCTGTTGAGCGTCTTCACGGTCCTCTATTTTAACGCAGAACTCCATAGAAACCAAGCAGACAGAAGGTCCAGGCTCCTGTGGTAGCTGCTCCGTGTGTCAGTGCTGTCCCTGCTCTGGGCCAGCGGGCCTCAGTCCCTTTGGGGTCTGAATGCCACGTAGTCATGTAGCACGGGACTGAGTCTCATTAGCAAATCCAGCTGAGAGGGACAGGACATTGCAGCAAGGGCTTGTAAACGTGTGCAAATTAGCACATGCTTTGACAGCATTGCAGCGTGGATGAAGCTGTTGTGCTGTAGTCTGCATCTGGACGCATTGGTGTGCTCATTATCCAAGACTGCAGCTCAGGACTGTTGTAGTACTTGGTCTGTGGTACCTCGAGTGGGAATCACACAAGTTGTCTGATCCAGAAACAGACTGTGCTGCAGGAAAGGGAAGGAACAGTTTCTTTGCTTTCTGTGCCACTCCAGTGAGAGGGTGGCTTTGTTATTTGAAACCAACAAGCAAACAAACAAACAAAAGGCAACTACAGAAACTCTGTACTGTTATTGATCAGCTTCCATGGTGTACCTCTGTTGCTGGGTCTGTGTTTATGTCCCTTCCCACCCCATATACTGCAACTCTGTCAAGAACTGATTCTGTGAGGATGCAGACATGGGGGAAAATACCCATCAGGCCAGCATATCATTGTGGAGGAAAAAGGAATGAGAGTTGTGTTTTATCAAATCCTCAGCAGCTTGGTCTGTTGGGGATGTTTTCTCCCTTATTGCTTTCTGGAATCCTGGTCTTCTTCATCCAGCACAATCCTATGATGTGCAATTGAATTAAGAACCATATGGCATATCTGAGGAAAATGCTCTGAAAAAACCTGCCACTTAAGGGGAGATATTTGTAGGAGATGAACGCTTTCTCCAGCCTCAGTTACCTTCAAAACTAAGTTAAAAGCAGTCACATCAAATCCAAGCAAACATTGCTGAGTAACTACCAGCGTGCCAGTGGTCTTGTTGCCCCTACAGGCAGGACTCCAGCCTTGCTAGCCATGCTTCTGGGATTGTCTGGCTTGATTTAGTCATGCTTTTTCTTTCCTTTTTACTTAGAAGTGTTGGGGAAATGCTTTATTTTACAAGTGCTTTAGGGCTGTAAATCAGCAGCCTTGGCACTAGTTCTGCTAAATGGATCTTTTCAAGGGGTTCAGTCAGGCACAGTTCTGGTCTTCTTCCTTCTTGCATTGTAATAGAAATGATAAAAACTGGGGCATTAAATGAAAGCAAAGTTAATTCACACTCTGTGAATTGTGGAGAAGTATATTATTGTTCACTCGCTTCAGTAGTAAATTTCAATTTGCAGCTCTGGAAGAAGGAGGGGTGGGAGCTGCCCAAGCATCCATAACTAATTCCTGCTTGTGTTAGAGGTTAACTCTCAGGTTGCTTTAAAATACCTGCAATTTATAATGTTTATTAAAGGAGAGTGAGGCTCTGGGTTCTTATTTTAGATGTGATTTTTCTACCAAAATTCTTTATTTTGTGTACCTAGTAATAATACTTAAGCTATGAGCTTTATAAAACATGTACTTTCTTACTAAATTTACCAAGATGATCAAGGGACTGGAGCACCTCTCCTGCGAGGAGAGGCTGAGAAAGCTGGGACTGTTCAGCCTGGAGAGGAGAAGGCTCAGGGGGGAACTTACCAACGTGTGTAAATACCTGAAGGGAGGGTGCAAAGAAGGTGGAGCCAGGCTCTTTTCCATGGTGCCAGGAATGCCAGCACAAGAGGCAATGGGCACAAACTGGAACACAGGAGGTTCTATCTAAACATCAGGAAGCACTTCTCTACTGTGCAAGTGACAGAGACCTGGCACAGGTTGCCCAGAGAGGCTGTGGTGTCTCCCTCATTGGAGATGTTCAAAAGCCATCTGGATGTGGTCCTTGGCCGCCTGCTCTAGGTGTTCCTGCTTGTGTGGGGGGCTTGGACTACATGATCTCCAGAGGCCCCTTAACCATTCTGTGATACTGTGAGTCTGTGATTTCTCATTTCTTTTTGCGGGTTGTATTTCCACTCCTTAATATTCATACATCATGCATTTCTGGCTTGAAAATAATACAGTTGGAAAATTTGCCTCTGGCTTTTGAAACTTCACCTCCCATTTTTTAAAACTTTTTTTCCCCTAAACAATGAAAACTGGAAACTTTGGAGATAAATAGCTGACATCGAGAAAGACATCAGGCATTGCATGGTTTGTAACGAACTCACAAGAGCTGGTAAGACAGAGCATTTTGCAGATATAGGTGACTATGTAGCTGTGCACAGAGAGCACTAGTCAGTAGCTCATTTCTACACTCAAGAGTCTGTCTTAACTATAGCCCATAGGGTCTGTTTTGGGTACAAATCAGGCTTACATAGTTGAAAGCCTGGCTGAAATCTATAATGCAATCAAGAAGTACATTCTCTCCTTATCATAACAGCAAACACTTGTACTTAGTACTGACTCAGTTGCTTGTACCCTCCTGATGGAAAAGCAAATGCATTAAGTGCATGAAGTGATGAGCAAAGCAATGTTCCTATCCTTTAACTGCTCAGTTGACTGCTCCCTTGTACAGCTGAACATGGTGTTCAAGCATTGTATCCAATGTCATTGCCACGGTGCGGCTCAGCATTTTATCCCTGCTGCTGTAGACGTGGGATTGCATCTGGCAAAACCTTATGAGCAGCTTCAGTAAGGTCTGCTTCATTCCTATGTTTAGTGATGCCCAAACGGGCGTACATGCCTATAAACTTAATGAAAGTTGTGAACTTTCTGAATCTCAATCCCTGAGGTCTGGCGTAATGTGGAGGAGGAGGAGGAATGCTGTAATACAGTGCCGTGTGTTGCCTTTGATTGCATTTCAGTTTGTATTCAGATCAGATTTATGGCCCTTTGAATCCATATTCAGTTGAAGCTGAATTGAAAGAACTGTCAAGTATGTCTGGTTAAACCAAGGGTATCACACAGCATCTTTCTTTTCAGACTTCCTACAATCCACTGACTGCGTTCAATACAAAGCGTCTATCTTTGTAGTTTAGAAGTGCACCACAGTAGCGCAGAGATATAAGTACAGCTCTCTGTGGTGCTAAGCTTTGGTGGTCTCAGAATGATGGGTCAGCTATCTGGGCAGCATGAAGTGCAATGTGCAATATTTCACGTCTTTCCCATGCTTTCCTGCTGTAGCCAGATCCTGTCAGTATGGGGCTGCTTCCTTGACTGATTGTAGCCTTCTCCTACCTGCATTGCATTCTGCTAAATGTATAGGCTGTATCTGAATACACCTCAGGAGCTGAAGTCAAATTGGTATCTAATTTAGACTGGCATTTCGACAGCTTTGTGCTGTTTTTGTATGGTCATGAGTCCAAGAAACTGCTCAGAAAAGTATTCCAAAAATGTATTTTTATGGTTTTTGAGATAAATTTTTTCTATACAAAGAAGATGAAGAGGGGATGATGTGAATCCAGTCATGCTGATGTGAACAAAGTTCCCAGCCTGGAGGGGAGGAAGGAAACTTGCTATTATCCGTGCTAACCTGCAAGAGTGAT
This sequence comes from Oxyura jamaicensis, assembly GCF_011077185.1. Classification (NCBI taxonomy): domain Eukaryota; kingdom Metazoa; phylum Chordata; class Aves; order Anseriformes; family Anatidae; genus Oxyura; species Oxyura jamaicensis. The sequence goes on from NC_048895.1 coordinate 9,641,156, forward strand.
GGAGAAAAATAATTCCTTCACACTTTGTTATTACATGTTTGTATGCATACCCCCATGTTTTCACCTTCCTCTTTCATTTAATGTAACCGTATCCTATTAAGAATTAAAAAACTTAAATTTTCCAAAAAATCCAAATTGCTGAGTCAGAGCCTATATAGAGCTCACTCAGTCACCAGTTAGCAGAGGGAGCCTGGTTGGAACAAAACCCCCAAATTTTTTTATTCTGTTCTTTTCCTGGCATTCCACTGGTTTGCAGCGACTATTTAGCATGTAGCACACTTCTCTGAAACACGTGGATTATGGGGCGTGCCTTGAAGAGAACTGGAAGTAGAAACCAACTCGACCTGCAAGGGAAAGGTTCTGGTTCTGTAGTGATGTGATGCTTTGTAATATTTATAAAAAATAATTTAAACAAAGTAAACAAGTAGGCTGAGAAATTTTAACCATCTTTATATTTTTCACCAACATACTTAAGACAGTGAAACAGGCTGAGAAATATGTAAACTGCCTTCTAATTACAGTAGGTCAATAAACAAAAGCTTCCTGGTGCTCTATCTTTAAGGTACAATATGCATTTAATTATCACTAAGGCATAAATGACTTTCAGAGCGGTGTAACTCTCCCCATACACACAATGATACGCTTTACTGAACTAGACCAGAGTTTAACAAGACCTGCAACAGCAGTAATTTTAATAGCTCTTTGGAGATTACGGAGTAAACATTTCAAAATCTCACCAATAAGAAATGCATTATTATGCTTTTGGTCAAGCCCAATTTATTGTTAACAGGTTTATTAAAGAGACAGAAACTTACGACCATTCCTGCTGGGTGTTATGTGCCCTTTGCTCTCAGTAACGCTGATGAAAATTGGAGATAGTCATTTCACTACCATTGGCAGGTGTATAATACTCTCAAGAGAATAACACTTAATTCTTTAACTCTTCCATAAATAAAATACTCTATCGGAAAGTAGCTCACCTCTTTGGTGTAATTTTTCTTTCCTTGAAGTTAGTACTAAACAAGGTGTGATCATGTACATCTCTTAAATAGCAGTCAGGGTCTTGGTCAATAGCTGGCTGAATATGAGCCAGCAGTGTGCTCAGGTGGCCAAGAAGGCCAACAATGTCTTGACTTGTTTCAGAAAGGTCGGTGGCCAGCAAGACAGGGAAGTGATTGTCCCTCTGTATTGGGCTCTGGTGAGGCCGCACCTCAATTACTGTGTTCAGTTTTGGGCCCCTCATTACAATAAGGACATCGAGGCTCTGGAGCGTGTCCAGAGAAGGGCTACGAAGCTGGTGAAGGGCCTGGAGCACAAGTCCGGTGAGGAGCAGCTGAGGGAACTGTGATTATTGAGCTTAGAGAAAGGGAGGTTTAGGGGAGACCTTATCACACTATGGAATTACCTTAAAGGAGGCTGTAGCAAGGTGGGGTTAGGCTCTTCTCCCAAGTGCCAAGTGATGAGGGGAAATGGCCTCAAGTTGTAAAAGGGGAGGTTTAGTTTGGATATTAGGAAAAAATATTTCACTGAAATGGTTGTGCAGCATTGGAACAGGCTGCCCGGGGAAGTAGTTGAGTCACCATCCCTGGAGGTATTTAAAAGACTTGTAGATGTGCTTACGGACATGGTTTGGTGGTAGCCTTCACAGTGCTAGGTTAATGGTTGGACTTGATGATCTTTGAGGACTTTTCCACCTAAGTGATTCTATTCTATGATTGTATGATTATTTGATTTACTGTTATGACTGCTGTGAAGTCATGACCTATTAATATCAATTGATTTTCTTTTCATTTAGTGCTTAGTGCTTAATAATCACATCTTACGGTTTTTCAGGAATGGGGTCCAAGTTATTTCAGAAACTCAAGAGCAGTCTTGGAGTTATTTTTGAGTTTGACTGTCAAAATCCAGGCATAATATTTGTAATTGCAAATTCAATTTGTACCATTGAAGCATGCAGTTTTTTAGGCAAAGAATCTGAATCTGGTTAAAAGTTGGATTCCTGCTCTATATTTCTGGATTTTATCCTACTTTAAAATGACCTACCAAGCCTTACTGGCATAAGATGTGGCCAGCCTAGAACAAATACATTATTTTAAATACTGTCATTAAATGACCAGTAGATCTATTGGGTGGCATCAAAATATTCCATGTTCTGTATTTCTTAAGTCTTTGCAGTCCAGCTAAGGAAGGGGGAAGAAGCAGAAGGAGAGGCCCTTGAAGCTGCAATTCTCCAGTTACTCAGGATTATATAGCTGCTGCTTAAGTCGCTAACAAATTGAAGTGCTTTAATTCTGTCTCTTCATGGGTCCTTTATGCCTGGTTGTTCCTGAACTCTGTTAGCAGTATATTTGTTCTTGCCAGCTGATGATGGGAGAGAAAACCATATATTAATATTAACTGTGACCTGCCACTGGTAAAGAGAGACAAACAGGGTCTGGTCAAATGGGTAAGAATGGGTAAGAAACTTCAGTGCAAGTTCTACCCTATATTTGGTAGTTCAGAGTTTGTGAAAAACCTTTTTCAAGAGAAAGGGAAGTTTTATTTTTGGATATCTGGTTCCTTCTGTGACCAAAAATTGAAGAACTCTGAGCTAGGATTTGGAACAGCTTCTCAAATACTACTACTATTACTAATAATAATTCCATCTCCATTTTGCAAACTTGGGCACTTGAAAAGGTTTACCTACTTCTGATTTTCTTTCTTCTTTTTTTTTTTTTTTAATTGGTTGGAAACAAGTGCTGAGGTACTAACAGGCCAGCTAGCTCCTGCTCTTACCCCTGCCATCAGCACGGTTCCAATGGATGTTTATCAATAAGGTGATAGGTACTTTATATATCTAAATATAACTAAAAATATTTCATATATATCACTTACAGAGCAACATTAGGCTTTCATTGCAGACTTGCTCAAGGCATATTATGTGAACCCCAGAAGAATGAATGCTTGAAATTGTCCTGCATTATTTTCAGGAGAGGACAGCAAGAACCATGAGAAAGTAACATAGACTCCGGCAAACGCTGAAATTATGAGTGTCGTTTAAAAGCCCTGAAGCAGATTAAAGTCATCAGTCTCTTCTCTACAGACACCATACATAGTGTCTCCTCATTCTACCTCCATCTGCACAGTAATCTGTGATACTTGAGGAAAGGACATTAGAAACAGAACTGTAACAAAATGCGGGGGATTCCCTCTTCGGAGCTACAGGACTGTAATTGGGTGCAAAATGAAAGGCGAGCAAGCATTTGATATTATCTCTATACAAATTCTGAGATGCTGCAGGGACAAACACTGCCAAGGCAAGCCAGGGCTCTTCTGGGAGTAGTTCTTTCCCAGGGCCTCCCTGGGTTTGCCTACAGATGATGGTGCTTGAAGGAGCCTCCCCTCCAGGGACATGTTGGGCCTTAGGCCATCTTGCCATTGCTGCACTAACAAGAACTCCCTCCTGATCTGCTCAGCCTCCTCCGCCTTCACTATATGTCACCCAGCAGCACCCAGAGATTGTACTGGGTGCTGGATTAGCTCCGGGGTTTAAAGGTGTTGAGCACAGAAATCATGCTGCTTATGCAAACTATTTTTAAAGGGGATTTCAGTTCCCCATTATTCTCTCATGCTATTTTCTAAAGTAAGGGATAAGATTGTACTTCTTAGGTAAGAGAAACATAAGAATAAATCTTTACTTCCTTCTCTTTTGATCTGGGAGGAAGACTATCTCCAGATAGTTGTCACAGCTGCAGCTTCTTGAGCCTGCAGATGAATGGCAAGACAGCTTTTGCACCATGGCTTGTTTGTTTGTTTGTTTGTTTTCTTTCCTAATCCTGTTTCTTGGGAGTTGAAAATAAACCTTGTGTCTTCCTGACTTAACGTTCCCTCAGGGTTGCTTGTACAGCAAGGTTAGAGCTTTCGTGAAGTCATAACCTAGCAGCTAATGAGCCTTCCAGCACAGGGGGAGGCTTCCTCTTCCTACAGTGAAAGACAGATGAGAGAGAAGTAAGAAAGAAAACAAAAACCCTGAATACAAATCTTCTGTAGTTTCTCTGTTGCTCACAGAGAGATGAGTCAGTGAACAAGCTTTTCTTTTGCTTTTAACCTTTTGAATATTGTAAAAAGATTATTGGCAAAAGCAATGTTGTAATTATCTTTTAATTAAAAAAAAAAAAAAAAAGTTGAATACAATTTTATTGCCTGATCCTATTGAAATGCTGATCCACTTCCTTCTACATCATCCTCTTGGGGAAAGAAAAGGAAAATGCTGAAGATGAGAAAAAAATTAAGAAAGAAAGAACTGCTTCTGACAACTAGTAGTATTTTCTTAAGTCACAATCTGTGCAGTTCGATGGGGCAAACGTTTTCTTCTGTGTTAGAGAAGGTCTCACAGATAATGCCAGGATGTGTTGGAATTACAGCTTTAATTTCTCCTGGCAGCAGTATCCATCTGAATAACCAATAACCAATATTAAATGCTCACTGAACCAGGGGTTGACGTATTGCAGGTGAAGACAATCGACAGAGCCTTTCTTACCTTCTTGTTTGCTTTCTAAATGTTTAATGTTTAATCTGATACATGAAATGATACATAATCTGATGGTAAGATGGTACATAATAAAGTAGTTCACAGCCTGGTACATAAGATGAAGCAGATACCACAGAGAGGTGCATTTTGGAATGCCCTTTTGCTGGTGATTAAGATGGAGTTTTTGATCTGTAACATTCTAAACTGAAAAAGGGATTTTTCAGGTAAGGTCGTTTTCTTCTCAACCAGACTGTTCTTAGCTGTAGCCAGTGGAATATTTTAGAGTTGTTTTTATTATTTTATTTTATTTTTCCTAAGACAGAGCTGCCATATTTCTAAACAGTAAATAGAAATGCATCTGGTAACTAAGGATTTATTTGCAAACGTGGTCTTTTCTTCTAGGGTAACCTCCCTTAGATATTTATGTTGATTGATGCATTTTTCCAGCCATTCCTTGGGTTATGATTTAACCCAGCAGGCAGCTAAGCACCAAACAGATATTCGCTCACCCCTCCACCCATGGGATAGAATTTTGGGGGGAAAACAAAAGTAAAAGCTCATGGGTTGAGATGAAGACAGATTAACAGGACAGGAAAGAAAGAAAAATATAATAATGATGATAGTAATAATAATATGTACAAAGCAAGTGATGCACAGTGCACTTGCTCACCACCTGCTGACCAATGCCCGGCCCGTCCCCAGGCAGTGGTGTTTCCCCCCCCCCCCCCCAGCTTCCCTGACCAGCCACCCCATATTTATTGTTCAGCATGAATATGGAGAACGGTATCACCTGGTGTGGAATATCCCTTTGGCCAGTCTTGGTCAGTTGTCCTGGTTCTGTCCCCTCCCAGCTTCTTGTGCACCCCCAGCCTGGCAGGGCAATATGAGAAGCTGAAACGTCCTTGACTTAGTGTAAGCACTGTTCTGCACTAACTAAAACATCAACATGTTATCAGCATTATTCTCACCCTCAATCCAAAATGCAGCACCACGTTCTAGGAGTAAAATTGACTCTATCCTAACCGAAACCAGGACACCTAGGTAGAAGGTAAAATACTAATTGATTGTTTAGCTTTATGACTTCTAGCAGACCTGGGAAAAGACAGTAAACATACAGTCCCGTCATCCTGCTCACAATAATCTAAAAATCTAATAACAAACACTTCATTTTTTCTGTATTATATTCTTACTGTACTGGGGGAGATTTTGCTGTTAAAACCACAACACACTTTCTGCAATGAATTTCTCAGTACCTTTTTTTCATTCTAAAGAATGAATCTAAAGGCAACTGTATGTGTTTGTTGGAGGGAAACAAGTCTCCCTGGAGAGATAAATGACTTTGTAAAGAATTCTTCAACCATTCTGTGGAATGAATTCCTGTATTCTAGGGAAGAAAGGATGTAAAAATTTCATGAAGAAATCCAAATGTTAAAAGAGTAGAGAAGTGTTATCCAGTCAATGGCTTTGTGAGCTGTATTTGCCAGTATATTCACTCACAAACTGGGTTTGATACTGAAACCATAAAATTCCTGTTTTCAGGACAGGAATTTAGGACAGGAATCCCTAAGGATTTAAGCAGGACAGAAGTATTGTAGAAAGACATGTTCTGCTGCTTTGTAGAGACAAAATATGCTTTCATTCTGTCTAATTACAGTACTGTGAGCATTAACTAGCTCCTGTGGCACCAAAGATCCACATGGATCAGAAACCAGGATTATGGTTGCGCCCTTTACTGGGACTTTGTATGTCTCCCGGAGGTGTGGTGTGCAGCACGATACACAAATTACCAGCAAAGAGACTGCTAATCAGTTCTGATTAACAACAAAAGGCTTTTTGAAGCCAGAACTGTACAGAAGGAAATGCACCCAGCAAGTACCTTATTTAACTTTAACAAAATCTGTTGGAGAGAAGTATTTACAGGACTGGCTCTGTATTACCTGTGAGGGGATTGCTCACAGAAAAAAATTAAAAGGAAGTTCTTGCTAGAGTCAGATAAAGGTTAGGACATTATCTCTCAATTAGAGCTAATTATGTCCTGGGAGTGTTTGCTCTTTCAGCCACACTGCCTGACATCACATGTGGTATTTCCCTGGGCAACAACTTTGTGCTTCTGATCTGCTTCTGATGATTGTTAAGTGCATAAATCACAGAGCTTCAAAATACTGCTACCATAAGTCACAGTTTGAAAATTATCTTCAAGGGATATAGGAGATGTCAAAGATGGGTGTGAGTAATGTTGGTTTTCTGGAGTGTGGGTGGGCACTCAGGTGCCATATAGGTATATGAGATACTGAAGCTAATGGATTGTTTTGGTTGATCATGGGCATTTTAGTGAAGTTTGGGATCAGGTAATGTGCTGTTCCCTGATGAACTAGGTTGGAGAGACTAGAAGTTAAATCCAAAATTGAAATGCTGTATTGTTTATGCGGTAGGAAAAAAAAAAAGGAAACATCATGTGCACACAGATTGAAATTTATTTTGGTCTAAAAGGACCTCAGTTTGTTATTAAATGAGTTGGTGAACTTGGTATAACTCTTGATGAACCTAGGTGGGACTTTCAAAAGTATAAACATTTGTTGATTCTTGTCCCAGCAAAGCGTGTTCAACCCTGACTTAATTTGAGGCAAAGTTCAGCCAAACCTCAGTGCCTCTTTTTGAGAAGCCTGTGCTCAGTGCCCAGATCACAGCATTCTTCCTTACACCCAACATACTTGGCACTCCTGTTTTCAGCAGACGTGGATAGGTCAAGCAGTAAAGGGATGCTGGGTACTGACCTTATTTTCTGCTTCTTAACAAAAAGCTGCTGTTAAAGTAATGGCTGGAGCAGAGCAGTGGGCATTGAGCAAATATTTGTAGTACTGCCACTAGTATGTAAGTGTTCTGAAGACTCACCAGTTCAACACAGCAAAGGTAAAAAAGTATGGAAGTAGGCTGAGAGCTTACACATAAAGCCTTCTTGAAGCTTTGCAAATTAATTTCTCCTTTCAAATTGTTTTCCCGCTGTTTTCTGGGTACCCAGCCCCCTGAACTGGTAGATAGGGACAGGGAGCAGAATGAAGTCCTCATAATCCATAAGGAAATGGTTAGCAAACTGCTTCTCCACTTAGATGTGCACAAGTCGATGGGGCCAGATGGGATCCACCCAAGGGTACTGAGGGAGCTGGCAGAAGCACTCGCTAAGCCGCTTTCCATCATTTCTCAGCAGCCCTGACTATGTGGGGAGGTCCCAGTTGACTGGCGGCTAGAAAATGTGATGCCCATCTACAAGAAGGACCAGAAAGAGGATCTGGGAAACTACAGGCCTGTTAGTTTGACCTCAGTGCCAGGGAAGCTCATGGAGCAGATTATCTGGAGTGTCATCATGCGGCAGTTGCAGGACAACCAGGTGATCAGGCCCAGTCAGCATGGGTTTACAAAAGGCAGGTCCTGCTTGGCAAACCTAATCTTCTTTTATGATTCCCTGACAAGGTGACGTGCTTAGTGGATGAGGGAAAGGCTGTGGATGTTGTCTACCTAGACTTTAATAAACCTTTTAATAAATTACCATTTCCCACAGCATTCTTCTGAAGAAACTGCCTGCTCATGGCTTGGATGGATATATGCTTCTCTGTTTTAAAAACCTGGCTGGGTGGCTGGGCCCAAAGAGTTGTGGTGAATTGAGTTAAATCCAGCTGGAGGCCCATCACTAGTGGTGTCCCCCAGGGCTTAGTACTGGGGCCAGTCATCTTCAATATCTTTCTCAATGATCTCAACGAAGGGATCAAGTGTATCCTCAGAAAGTTTACAGATGACACCAAGTTAGGAGCAAGTGTTGATCTGCTTGAGGGCAGCAGGGCTCTGCAGAGGGATCAGGATAAGCTGGACTGATGGGCCGAGGCCAACTGTATGAGGTTCAACAAGGCCAAGTGCCGGGTCCTGCACCTGGGGTACAACAACCCCAAGCAGCGCCACAGGCTGGGGGAGGAGTGGCTGTAGCGGTTGATAGCTGGCTGAATATGAGGAGGAGTGGGTAATAGTCTGAAGCCCAGAGGTCACTGGTAACACCCCTGATCTGAGCCCCAGGGAGACAGCGACTTTCTCCATGAATAGTCTGAAGGCTTTATTATGCTTGCTTCCAGAGATCATATATTTTCTTTTTCTGCCTTAGTTCCACTTTAAGAAAAGCGATTTGTAATACTCAGCCTTGTATTGGGACTCTTGCCATAACAACATTATTAGGAACTCATATTTATGATGCAGTAGACTATGGATATAGAGTAATAGTTTTTTCTGATTTAGTGGAATCCAGAGTTGAAACAAATGTTGCCAGTTCCATATTTTGCCTTTTGGGGAACTTTTCGTGGACTGTTTCCTGTAAAATTATGCTGAGGCTTTTCAGGAGCAACATACCTGTGTGTATTCAGCTGTATATAAATATACAAATATATATATATATATATATATATATATATATATAATTGCTTGTACACATTTGAATCCAAAAGGATCTAAAGGACCTTTCCAAATAATACTAAATGCATACTGACTTACAATTTTAATTGCATTTGTTACATAGCTGAGACTTGTTGTCCCTTTTTCTTTTTCTTTTTTTTTTTTTCTTTTTTTTTTCTTAGACTTTCTCTTTTACTGAAAACACCTGCTTCTCATTCTGGTTTGGGGTGACACAGTTCTAAATAGAGAAGTTCTGGTGGAAAACAACGCCAACTCTTTACTAGAGTTTTTCTCTATCCCAGAATTTTCTTATGTTTTCATGTGCTTTGAAAGATGAAAATTCCTTCTCCCATCCAGAGTATTTGAGGGCCACCTTCACAGCCTTCAGCTCAACTTCCCTTTGTCTTACCTGGAAAAGAAGGATGTATCTGCAACTAATACCTTTAGCATGTTTTCTTGAAAGACTAAATTATGTTCATAATGGTGATTTCATCTCTAATTCCATACCAGACTTCAAAGTTGAGTAATACTTTTGAGGGCCTTTCCCTAATAATTAGCCAGAATAATCCCTGGTTTATTGGTAGGCTCATTAAAAGAAAAGTTTTCAAATGTACGTTCAGCAAAAAGCTACTAGCAGCTGAACTTAATGTTTCAAGTTGTAGTGTCTAGCAAGTGCTGGATACAGCTGCTGTATGTTGTTAGCTGGCACTTACTTTCTTGGCACGCTTAGTTGAAAAAACATGTAAAAGTAGTGTTCTGGCCACCTGTTGCTTTCATACATTATTCCACAGAAACCCACCTCTGCTGAGTATAAATGATTCAGCTGCAGTTCTTTGCTCTCGGCAACTGAAGAGAGATGAAAAAAATATCCATATGAAAAACAACTTAGAAGAATTGTTACAGCACTCCAAAGGCCCAGTCAAGAAACTTTCTTTGGATCAGGGCCAAGGGTAGGTAAATATAGTCAGATAAGAAAGAAGAGTTTAAATAGGAGTCTGAACCTACAAGGGAGACTTATGCTAATACATGCCGAGTTTGTCATTCCCCACTCACTTGTGGTGGTTTGTTGCAATAGAGCATAGCTGGTGGTAATCCTAAACCTGTTCAGAAGCAGAGCCATGCCCATTTTCATCACTTTTTAGGCATGACTCCAAAGACTGCAGACATTTAGTATGCATCTGACATTTTTAGCTTTTCTTAATGCATTAAGTGGAACTATCCTCTTTGGAGACTGTCTTCCATTTATTCAGGAACATCTTCCTGCAATGCCAGTATGTTTCAACTGTAAACTACAGGAATAATTTTTATTGGTGAGAAAAAGATTTAGTCTTCACAGCTTGTACAGACGCACAGTGTGCTTTTTAAGAGAACCTTACCCTGAAATGGAGAAAGAATAGGGTGAGAATATGAATCTTCATCTCCTGTACTTCATCAGACATCACATAAGTTATCAATAAAGCATCCATGCCTCTTGAAGTTAGGTTTCTGCATGTCATTTGTTCACGTTTCTAGATTTTTTGCTTTTCTGTTTGCTTTACCTGTCTTCTTTTGACTAACACTTCAGCTTCCCTGGCCCTGTACATACGTTCCTGTTGACACTATGCCTCCATTGCTGATGCATAACCCATATATAGTTATTTTCTTTTCTTTTGGTTAAGTGTAGAAATGAGGGATTACTGAACTCTGCCATGAATTTTGTAGTTCATATGAATTAAAATAGTATTGTTCATATTTAGCAGGTTTTTTTTCAGTAAAATTTAGAGAGCTGAAACTGTAGTCCAAGCCCAGTTTGTCCTCAGAGGGTAAAGACCTGTATCAATGTTGGTAACCTAGACTTGACAGTATTGGTTGTTTGATTTTTCTATAAAATAAAAAATAAAAAAGGAGTGGAGAGAAGGCTTTGAATCTGCTGCACTCTTTGAATTTAAAAAGCTGTTAGAAGCAAACAGCTTTTGATCACCACCAGCTTTTGGCTGAGTTAAAGCATATGACTTAAAGCTAGGAACATAAGACTGGGAACAATCGCTAGCAAGAGCTGGGGCATTCGTTAGTGTGCGGTGTTCTGGTCTCTCCACTGTAATGGGACTTCCTATTTCCCCTCTTCAGATGAACTGAAGTTCACTAGTCTTACACATTTCTACAGTTTGCTTTATTTCAGGAGGCTCTATCTTCATCTTCTATCTTCACCATGTCTCCATCCTTTTTTCTTTTCCTCCGCTCCCCACCTCCCCCCATTTTCCCAGAATAAGTGATGATGTTGAAATTCACTATTAAGACTCCTTTTCATTTAGTAGTTTTTTTCTTAGGCATTTTTAGATAGGATTTCTGATTCATGCTTGTAAGTTTCAGGTATACGTTCCCTCTGATACTGACAGATATTTCTGTGGAGGTTGTAAGTACAGGATTGTTCATAAAGATTATCTAAGCAAAAAGCAAAAGAGCAGCAACTGATGTTTCCTCTGGACTGTAATTTGTGAGGCTTGGTTTTCAGCACTAGAAAGATCACTCTACTTTTTTCAATGGATTTTTCATGAAATGTTTCACAGTTTGCCTCGTGCCCTTTAGAGTATGCTAAATAGTGCAGAGTGTTCCTTTGCTCTTGATTCATAGCTGCATGCTGACATCCCAAGGGCTGAAGGAAAGGGAAACAAGATAAGACAAAGGAGTTTTCTCAGATAAAAAGTCAGTCCACACTGGCCTTGAACTATTTAAATACACTGCTTTTTTTTTTGTCTTGTGCTAGTCTGTTATTTTCATCCAGAAGTGTTCAAAGAACCCCCATTTCCTCATCTTGTTTGAACCACAGATCAGAACCACAATGAGAATGCTGTCACAGTTTTAGCTGCCTCTGGTGCATCATGTCTGATGCAGCTAGTGCTCTTGCATACATTTTGCTCTAATCCACATGTCGCACACTCTGATTCACTTGATCACGAGTGCTATGTTATCCAGCTCGCCCACTGTCCTCTCCTTACCTTCTCACTGGCTAGACAGATGGACTTCCTGGACTTAATAGGATTTGCCCATGTTCACCAGTGTTCTCCAGAGCCCTGTTTACACACTTGTATACATCTCTGAGTTTTGAATGTCGGTGTTTGCACAAAACAAGAAGAAATAACCTTTTCTCCTTCCCCTTCTGTAAATAGAGAACAGTGACCAAAAACCAAAGTATAAGGTAAACAAGCACAGAGCAGATGTCTAAAAGGGTCTGAAGGGTTTCCCTCTAGGGAAAGGCTACTTAATACTTATTAAATTTTGCACTTTTAACAAGAAAATGGTTCTTTGACTGAAACAAATTTGAGAGTGGAGCAAGATTTGAAACATTTGACAGAAACTTCAGAAATAACTCTTGGTGCTTTTCTGGCTCTTTGCATTTTCAAGGCCTACATCAAGAGGAGCAAAGCACAGACTACTTCAGTAAGCTGTTAATAATATGCATTTTCTCATCCATGTATCCTGTTTCAGTGCTAACTGTGTTCATACAACTGAAGTTCTGAGTGTATAGCTGGAAGAGAAAAATTGAAGATGTGCCTTCTATTGAGCCTCCAGCATCATTGATCCAAGAGCATCTGTAATTCAGCATGTTTTGTTAAAAAAAAAAAAAAAAGGCAGAGAATACAAGGATCTGTAGCCAATGGAGCACCTTCTACCTGAATCACAGAATGACTGAGGTTGAAAGGCATGTCAGGAAATCACCTAGCACAATGCCTCTGCTCAAAGCAAAGTATCTGTACATATTCATAAGGTGCTACTTGAACCTTCTCTTCCAAACAATCCTCTCAAGGCCTTGCCTCATATGTGAGATGACAGATGCTCCAGTCTGCCATTATGCATACACTACATAAGCTATTAATCTAATTTCTGCTTAGCAAGGTGTCTGGAAGCTGTTTGTCTTTGTGTAACTGTAAGACTGAGAAATATTTCCTCTACTGTCAGAAATCATGTTGGAGTTACGTGAAATGGGATGCTTACAGGGACTGAATTCAGAGCTTCTAGCAGAAGAGGGCCAGCCCTATCCATACTACAAAGTGCCATACTCAGAGAGGTTGCCACATCCACTACTCTGACCTCAGGCCACAATTTCTGTCAGCCTTTAGCAGAGTCTTTTTTTGTGTATTCCTGTGCTGTATCTCTTCTTCCTCACTTTCATAACAACTAGATATCAAGAAGCTTTATTTAGTGGCATGTTGAGGACTTCGGAGTATCTTTCCCTGGCACCTGGTATTCAAGCCCAGGGAATCAGTATGCTATAGTGCTCTGTGAAAACGTTCATAGGTCTCATTCCATAAGTAACTGCATTATACTGGTACATCAGTATGGTCAGGGGAATAAAACTGACTTTTTGTTTAGTCTGAATTCAGTAAAATTGAATTTATTTGTCCACTCTCTTGTGTCTGGCTGAACAGAAGTTCTCTCAAGGGAGTGTCCCAGTGTTGGCTGGGAGGGGTAGCTGAGCAGGACTGGCTGAAGCAATATCCCATACTGTGTGAAATCATGCTCAGCAATAAAACTGGGCTAGTTGGCCGACGGGCCTGGTCACTGCTCAGGGACTGGCTGGACATTGGTCAGCAGTTGGTGAGCCAACTGCATTGTGCATCACTTGCTTTGTAGATTTTTTATCCTTATTATTTTTCCTTTCTTTTATGTCTTTATCTCAACCCAGTTTTTTTTTTCGAATTCTCTCCCCCGTCCCACTGGGGGGCAGGAGAGGAGTGAGCTGTGTGGTGCTTGGCTGCCTGCGGTTTAAACCTCAACAGGGAAGAATCTCTGTGTGTGTTTTTGAACCAAATCCATTATTTTCTTTATAATCACTGCTGCCTGACAACTTAGATGTTTGACTAACAAGTTTTAAGACAAATTCTTGAATTTACATGGCTCACGTCAGCAGGCATGAAATGTAATACCATTTCAGGTTCACCATTTCTTTCGTTGCAATGGACTGATGATTTACATGGGGCACTGCTTGCTTGGAAATGAACATTGTACATCCATTATGTCCCTCAGGATACAAACTTGTCCCTGTAAAAGGAGAGGAGAATAGAAGAGAAGAAGGTGTTTAAATATATACAATTGAGAAACATATAAGCAGCAGGATAGGAGTGCTAGAGTTGCTTGTTCTTCACATGCTATGAAAGGGGGTCATTCACATTAAAGCAAAACAAAATTCTGCAATGCTGAAACAGAAAACGGCCAACTGCAACTAAAAGCGCTTGCCACATGTTTCTTCTGAATATGCAATTTGTTTTGGTCTTTTCATTATAATCTGTAAAGATGGCTCTGTTCCCTAGCCACCACTGAGTTTCCAGAAGTACTGAATGCTTAGGGCTTGGGCTGTTAGTGCTCCAATTGAAACAGCTGCTCTGCTCTCTTAAGTACTTTATTCATTCACCTTGGAAAATGTTGATGTGTCTGTTGTATGTTCTGGGCCTTTTATTAGAAGTGAATCTCAAACACGGATACATGTTAGATGTGTTGGGTTTACATGGCAAGGGCTTGGTAGCAGGGGGGATGCAGGGGTGGCCTCTGTGAGCAGAGTCCAGAGACTGCCCCATGTCAGATCAGAGCCAGCTCCAGGCGGCTCAGACAGGGACCTACTGCTGGCCAGAGCTGAGCTGGTGAGTGATGTTGCTTGGGCCTCTGGGAGAACAGATTTAAGAAAGGGAAAAGACTGCTGAACAAAAGCAGCTGGGAGAGAGAGGAGTGAGAACCAGCCCTGCAGACCTCCTGGTCAGTGCAGCAGGAGGGCAGGAGGTGCTCCAGGCACACAGCAGAAGTTCCCTGTGGCCTGTGCAGAGGCCCCTGGTGGAGCAGGCTGTCCCCCTGCAGCCCATGGGTCCCACATGGAGCAGATCTCCACGCTGCAGCCCGTGGAGGAGCCCCCGGTGGAGCAGGTGGATGTGGCCTGGAGGAGGCTGCGGCCCATGGAGAGCCCCCGCAGGAGCAGGCCCCGGGCCGGAGCTGCAGCCTGTGGAGAGGAGCCCACGCAGGAGCAGGGGTCTGGGGGGAGCTGCCACCCGTGGGGGACCTGTGCTGGAGCAGTTTGCTCCTGGGGGATGGATGGACCCCGTGGTACAGAACCATACTGGGGCAGTTTTTGAAGAGCTGCTACCTGTGAGAAACCCACACAGGAACATTTCAGGAGCTCCCAAATGTTGGAGCAGGGGCAGAGAGTGACTGTGAAGGAGCAGCAGAAATGAAGTGTCATGGACTGACCACAGCCTCCATTCCCCGTTCCCCTGCGCTGCTCAGGGAAAGAGGTAGAAGAGGATGGATGGAGGGAAGGTGTTTTTAGTTTGCTTTTAGTTTCTCACTGCTCTGGTCTGCTAGTGATAGGCAATAAATTGTATTAATCTCCCCATGCTGAGTCTATTTTGCCTGTGACGATAATTGTTGAGTGATCTCTCTGTCCTCATCTCAACCTTTGAGCCCTTTTCCATCATATTTTCTTCCCATTTTTTCTCTGAGAAGAGAGAGTGAGAGAGTGACTGTGGTGGAGTTCAGCTGCTCAGCAGGGTAAAATTACTACAAGTACTAATGAAGAGAATTTGTTAGGGCTTTTAGTGTTCTTGGCTTTTAAAAGTAGGAGAAGGGAGAGCATAGGTGAAAGACTTCTCTTAGATCATAAAGGTTTTTCGACTAAATTCACTTTACCTATAACACCAGTCTTCCTAATTGTCTGTTATTTTCAATGACTTAAACTTCAAGTGCATGTAAAATATTAAACCAGAAAGTCGTTATCTTTATATTCTGTACTGATTTACAAATTACCGCATGCAGAGAAGAGCCTTTAAGAACTGTGATGTAAATAAGCAGAGGATAAGGAGCAGTCCTCAGAAATTCAGTAAGGCCCTGGGCCTGTGGTTGTTCTGCAGCCCCCACATTTCTCTTTTGCCTTGTTACAACAGCCAAAGAGCTAAATTTCTGTAGCAGTCTTTGTTGAAGCCTGAAGACTTTAGGCAGCCAACAGAAGGTCTCAAGTATACCTGTAGCCTTTCTTGGTATACCTTCCTTTAACCATTGCTTTTCCTCATCTTTGTATTTTGCCCATTTCTGAATTGCTGTTTACAGAAGCAGACTTTGTCATCATGTCAGATGAATGCACTTAACTGACAGAAAGTCATCCTTGTGTGGCCTAATGGCAAATGAGGGATGCAGCTGACAGTGGGTAACATGGATGTGTTGGTTAGCGCAGTGGTTTAGATAGACTTGCTGACTAAAACACAATCACTTGAATACTCTGATGCAATTTCTGCCTAATGGCATCTTCCTTCCAGCCCATTGCTCAGCTCAGCATATCCTACAGATTCAGGCAGCATTAACTTCCTTGTGACCAGAGTTCACTATATCCTGAGGCAGGTTGGAAATTAGCAGACATTTCTTCTCAGAAATAGTAGTTAGGCATGGGAACGGGCTAACCAGGGAGGTGGTGGAGTCACCATCCCTGGGGGTGTTTAAGGAGAGGCTGAACTTAGTGCTTAGGTTTAGTGGGTGACACTGGTAGTGGGGGAAGCTTGGAGTTGTGGCTCTTGGAGGTCTTTTAAAACCTTAATGACTCTATGATTCAAGGGCTTCTGTGATCCATAGGCTAGTTTTTATTCAACAGTATTGATTGTTCTTGCCAGTCTGAGAGCTTTTTCATTACATTTGTTAAGGAAAAATGGAGGTCATTGAGAGACTTTGAGGGTCATTAAATCTAAATTTTCATGGAAGAGGCAAAATCCTACTCTGAAGCATGTACTCAGACAGTTCATGTGGGAGAAAAGGTAAGAAACAAAGGGCTAAAAAAATTACAGTGTTTTGGAGGTCATCCTGCAGCTTTTAGATTGTGTTTGGATTATGTACAGAACAGGAGGAACAGCAAGGAAACTATCATAGAAAATAACACATAGAAATATCCTCTTGATGTGACACGAAACACATGATTAATGTCAGGTAACACAGTGTGGTGTTTCTCCCCAGTTTCCAGTAGGTGAGCTGATGGTACGTCAGCTGTGCAGATGCTTTTTATTTGACTGTGAGAAGCCGGTACATTACACTAGAACATCTTGTGGAGTCTGTTTTCTAGTCATGTTCCTTGTCAAGGCTTTTCTTCTTTATGCTAAGAGAAAGTTTACATGCCAAACATTGAGACTAACAGGCAAATGTATGCCATGCTAAATAAAACCTCGCAGTGCTTCAGCTTCTTTGAAGTTGCTATCCCAGGCAGTGGCTTAAACTTGTTTTTCTGGGCAGTGACAGCTGTGGTCAGATACTTTTAGCTTCCTATCAGGGCATTCATCTTCACCTCTTGGGGTTCTTTCTCTTGGAAAAGTCTAGTATTAAACAAAGGAGATAGAGCTGTGCAACAGACAGTCTCAACATGTGTGGCAAAAGTTAGTCTTGACCAAAGGCAGTGTTCCTTCTATATGGGCCTGCACAGCAGGTACTGTTCTCACATATTCCAGGTATAGATCAGTAATGGGTGGTATTCCTCAGGGGTCTGGTGCTGTTTAACATCTTTGTCAGTAACATGTGACAGTGAAATTGAGTGCACCCTCAGCAAGTTTGATGATGGCACCAAGCTGAGTGGTGCAGTAGACATGCTGCAGGGAAGGGATGCCATCCAGAGGGACCTGGATGGTCTTGAGGGGTGGGCCTGTGGGAACGTCATGACGTTCAACAAGACCCAAGTGCAAGGTCCTGCATCAGTGTCAGGGCAATCCCAAGTACAAATACAGGCTGGACGGAGAATGTGTTGAGAGGAGCCCTGTTGAGAAGGACCTGGGGGTGCTGGTTGACAAGAAGCTCTACGTGAGCCTGTAATGTGTGCTCACAGCCCAGAAGCCAACCATTTCCTGGGCTTCATCAAAAGAAGTGTGGCCAGGAGGTTGAGGGAGGTGACCCTCTACTCCACTCTTGTGAGATTCCATCCGGAATACTGTATTCAGCTCTGGGGCCCCCAGCACAAGAAGTACATGGAAGTATTAAAAAGAGTCCAGAGGAGGGTCACAAAGGTGATCATATGGCTGGAGCACCTCTCCCATGAAAACAGGCTTAGGGGTTTGGGGTTGTTCAGCCCAGAGAAGAGAAGACTCTGGTGAGACCTTATAGTAGGTTTCCAATATCCAAAGGAGGCCTACAGGAGAGCTAAGGGGGGACTGTTTATCATGGAGTGTAGTGATAGGACAAGGGGCAATGGCTTTAAACTAAGGGAGTAGATTTAGATTAGATATTAGGACAAAACTCAGAGGGTGGTGAGGCACTGGACCGGGTTACCCAGAGAAGTTGTGGATGCCCCATCCCTGGAAGTGTTCAAGGCCAGGTTGCATGGGGGGATTGGAACTAGATGATCTTTTAGGTCCCTTCCAAGCCAAACCATTCTATAATTCTTAGATTCTATGATACTCCAAATGTGGTAAATATAATGAGCAGATTGTTATCGACTGTGATTGCACTGCTGTCCTTACTGCAGTATTGAAAGCTGTGCACACTTTCATGGTGTACACTTTCATGGTTTCACTTCAAAACGGAAATTTCAGTACAGTCTGTCCAACCTCTGATGTACTATTTGCTCTGATAAGCACATTCCATGTCTTTGAATATAGTCATTAGGTGATTGCTTTAGTTGCCCTCTTTTTTGCTTGTTAAGGGCTTTCCCCATTCAAAGTTCAGTCATACAATTCAGGGAACCTCTCTCCTGCCCAGTAACTGGGTAACTGTTACAATCCCTGCTGTATAAGCAGTAATAGACAGTCTTTCTGCATTCCAACACTCATCTTTCCTGATTCAGATCCTTCCTGATGAGTCATATCTTTCAAATGTCTGTTTGAGGGAAGCAAATTAAATTGGAGGAGGAAGTTGTTTATCAGGAAATACATATTTCTTCTTCACCCCTGCAATTTCCTTTCATGTTGCA
Source organism: Oxyura jamaicensis (assembly GCF_011077185.1). Classification (NCBI taxonomy): domain Eukaryota; kingdom Metazoa; phylum Chordata; class Aves; order Anseriformes; family Anatidae; genus Oxyura; species Oxyura jamaicensis. The sequence goes on from NC_048895.1 coordinate 9,659,992, forward strand.
TAGGTATACCCATCTGTATTGCACAGTTTTATGAAAGACATTTTACTTCTATTTATCTTGCAGTGTGCTTCATTTTTATTTACTTATTTTTCACCGCATATGGCACACCCTACACTCCATGCAAACCATAAGAATGGGTGGCAGAATCTCCTCTGACTCACATGTCCACCTCTGTGTTGCAAACAAACACTGTAAATAACTGAAAATATGGGAAAGGTGGAATTTTCTGAGGATTGTCTGCCAGTCTTTTTTGTGCGTGTGTGACTCTCTGATATCCAGTTTTTTATTATTTTTTATTTTTCACTTTTAGATCCTGACATCTTTTTATGAGTTTTGAACTGATAAATGGGGTTCAGGAGCCTCTTATAGAGGCTGGATACTCTCTTGAAATGGGTGGAAATGCCTGGAGTAGATATTCTGTAAACCCTTCTTAACCTTACAATCCAAAGAGTACTTTGTCTAGCCCTTAATCTTTCTTTGGATATATTGATACTTTATTTTGAAGTCTAGGTTATTAAAGCTACTAGATAATTGCAGCATATCCCTAAAGGATTCAGAGTTAAGCACAGCTGTTCTCTCAAGTAAAACCTTCCTTCTCATCCACTCTTTCAGCCTTTGAACCTAAAGTCTTTCAAGGTATTTGTTCCACTGCACAGATGTTGAACAGACACAATATCTGTACTTTCCTTTAGGTGTGTTGTGAAAAATCATAGCTGAATGCAGAAGTAAAAATTCTTATTTAATTGGTCTCCCAGACACAGCTATTGAGAACTCAGTTATTTCAGAATACCTTGCCACTATACTCTGCTCTTTGAAGAGGCCCCGTCTTCCTGAAGCCTTGACCACATTTGACTGTAATTAAGATCAGATTACGTCTCACTTTAAGTATTTAAATAAAAAATGAAGACTACTTTTTGGTACACTAAAAAAATAAATAAAATTGCAGTGATGTACATTGGGTTGAAAGGATGGAATTTCTTTATGATCCTCACAGACAATTAAGTTACTCTCTGAAGCGTGAAATTTAATTACCATCACCAGAAGCAGCATGATGCAGTGGATTAGGACATAGGAATACGTATCATAATTTTTTATCTCTGATCTTAGTTCTGCCATCTATTTATTGAATGACTGAGTCATATAACCTTCCTGTGCCTCCTTTTCATCCACCTGAAAAAGGAGGTGTTTGATGTCTTTGCTAAGGGGCTGTGAAGCCAGTATAAGCATTTAAAGGTGTAATGGGTTATATGAATGCTAAGTGTTGCTAGGGTTTCCTAGGCTTACATACTGTGAGTACTTATTGCAATCTGGTTTCATAGAGTGAAATCTCATTTTTCTGGCAGCGTTAGCTTCATTAAAGGAAATGTAATCAAGCTCATGGGCAAGTAGGGAGAGGACTACAAGAGGAGATGACACTGAAGAGCCATTGTGCATCAGAAAACGATGCTGAGCTATTCTTTTCACATCAGCTTTGATGCTACATGTCAGATACAATTACTAATTGTAGCATCTCAGGAGTGCCTCCAACCATGCACTTCCCATGGGGAGAAGAAAGCATTTTTAATCTTACAGTTTAACTGGGAAGCAAAGAGAAAAGATGAGTGCCAGATGAACATATTCCTCAATGAAGATTGCCTAGCTCTACTGTATTTGCTATGGCAATAGTCTCTTCCTGAAGTGGTTAGTCACATCATGTCAGTACAGAGATCTCACAAAAACTGAAAGCTGTTTATTGGATGGGCAGAAGTGGCCAATTATAAAATAATTTGTTCTGTCTTAAAAACAAACAAACAAACAAACAAAAAAAACCACCAATGCTTTCTCATGTCACAGCACTACTTGGCCAACAGACCTTTTGTGTAGACAAGTTTGATAGCAATAGCTATGCTAAGTTCATATTAAAGTCACATTTTGGAATCATCAGCAACAGAATCTTGGGTTACTATTACAGCAACAGTATTTGGGTTATTATTTTCACAGTTTTTGTTTTTGTTTTTGTTTTTTTAAATAATTAAAAATGCCCATTGCATTTTGTGGGTTATGTTCCAGTGCAAAAGTGCCGGATTACTCAGTTCGAAAGCAGTTTGTCCTTCACCAAGCAGACTGATCTCATTGCCTTTCTTTGCATCCCTCTGAGTTTATATGCTGTTTCCTTCAGGAGCTCTGTCTGTATTCATCTCCATGCAAAGGTTCTCATTTGTACTCACAAGAATATAGATTGAATTGTGAGGCTGCAGTTCTTCACAGTTGCTTATCTAATTCAATGCAGCATTCAAATGTTTTTCAGAGCAAGATATTTACTTCAGCTGGGTTAATAAAGCAAAATCTTCAAAACAAATATTTTCTACAAGATACACAGAAAAACAAAAACTTGGATATTTTAACTCCATTAAGTTAACAGGAGAGTATATTTTTTCATAGCTTTTGTTTTCTGCTAATACATTTTCCTCTGTAGAATAGCTGTATTGTGGTCTTGTAGTATGTTCTAAATACAGGAGGAGATCCAAATAACGATGAAACTCTGATGGATCAATTGCAAACTTTCTATGTTATCCAAGAATTTAAGTATGAATTAAGGATATCCTGTATGGGCTACTCATGTTTCATTGAAAACTAAAGCAATTTCTGCCTTACTATGATATCTCTCAGACTGTACAATTGTCAAAAAGAGTAGCTGTACAGAAGGGGCCAGCTGTGCAGTTCTAAAAGGCACGTGAAGTTAGTTTCTTCCCCAGTACAAGTGAGGCAGTATTATTGCAGTCTGGATCCAAAATCTTCTGGGTCTCCTTTTCTAAGCAAGGTAATTACACCGTGAGTTTGACCCATTATCCAGACCTAGAAGAATGACACAGTATTTTCTTGGAGGGAGCTCATCAGTTTTATCTTAAAAGAAAAGCATCAAAACCCACGTGTTTTTTTGTTTGTTTGTTTGTTTGTTTGTTTTTTCCTTAGTGAAAGAAAATTGTTACAATTAATTCCATTTTTTTTAATGGCAAAACCTCTGTGAATACATCTTCTAAAGGCATTTTGAAGGAAGGGCTGGGAAGCATTCTGGGAAGCAGCAGAATCTAATAGTCACAGGGATGTTAAAGGTCTGATCCAATAACACTAACAAACGTCTTAATTTTATTTAACCTATCTCCAACAGTTACATCTTCCTTACACAAGAGGCCATAGAAAAAGATAGAAGGACAACTGGCATTAAATCCATACAGGAAAACTATATTTCTTTCTCTTCCTTAGTAGAATGCTCTGTGAGCAGAAGAGTTTGCATTGTTCAAGAACTATCTCCTTTAATGCTAAATAATGTCCTTTATTAATATATGTCCTGGGCCTGTTCAGCCTGGAGAAGAGGAGGCTGAGAGGAGACCTCATCACAGTCTACAACTTCCTCATAAGGGGGTGTCGAGAGACAGGAGACCTTTTCTCCATTAACACCAGTGACAGGACCCGCGGGAACGGGGTTAAGCTGAGGCAGGGGAAATTTAGGCTTGACATCAGGAGGGGGTTCTTCACAGAGAGGGTGGTTGCACACTGGAACAGGCTCCCCAGGGAAGTGGTCACTGCACCGAGCCTGTCTGAATTTAAGAAGAGATTGGACTGTGCACTTAGTCACATGGTCTGAACTTTTGGGTAGACCTGTGCGGTGTCAAGAGTTGGACTTGATGATCCTTAAGGGTCCCTTCCAACTCAGGATATTCTATGATTCTATACAGTAACTTCATTCGTTGCCATTTTAGAAAATAGATCCTTTTCAAGACTATATTACCATCCGTAAAATTAAGGCCTTGATGTCTTTTGTCTTTTAAGTAATTTTAACATCAGTAACTGAAATTAATTAAAAATTGATTAAAAAAGTAATAGAAGGCAGTGTAATGTTGAACTAGTGAAAAAAGCCTTCCATTGACCTTTTTTTTTTTTTTTTTTTTTTTTTTCCTTCTTCTGTCTCTTGGAATTATGTTTGCATCTTCTGAAAACATTTTTTAGTTTTCTGTTTGTTGTATCTTAAAAAAGGTCTGGTCTGGTTTTTCCTTTGTGCAGTATGCATTCATTGCGATCAGGCAAGTAAGCATTGAGCAACGTGGAGGCAAGATTAGAACCTGTTATAAACTCCTGTATAATTATGCAATGGCATGTAGAATGGAGAAAGTTACGTTCTTTTATCAATTCATCTAGTGAAGGAGGAAAATTCTCTTTTGGACTCCTAATGATAGTTTTTTTTCTTTTTAATCCCGTCCTTAACAAGGTGTCATTCTCAAAAAGCGGCTTTCATTTTTTTTCACTACCTTTATCATGCCACAGGTGGATTTTGATGTGAACTACTCTGATGCAGATGCTATTATTGGTATTTAATTTTGTAATTCCCAAAAGTTCACTGAACCCTTTACCAAGGATAGACTAGATTATAAGGGTGCGTTGCATTTTCCTCTCAGGCATACTATGATAACTGTAACAATAGGAGTATTTTAGATGAGAGAGAGCATGGATTTGGAGAAATAAAGAACATTGTAACTCAGCTTAGAGAAATCTGTCATACCTAAGGTGAAACAACCTATGCTAGAAGCCAGAGCAAACCCACAGTGAAGGCACAGGTGGTAACACAGGTGTCAAGCTGTCTGGCAGCATGGAAATTAATTCTGTCTTGCATATGTAGATGGATATCTGGGGGATAATCACTAAGATGGTTGCTATACTTGGCATATCAAGACTGAAGTCCTAACGCTTGCTGCAATCAAGTATTTTGAGACACTTCTTCGGAAGAATGAAAGAGGACACAAGTTATGTTATTAATTGAATTCAAAAACTATCAGAATCATTTATCCATGAAGACAGACAAATGCAGGATGCAAGTGTTTTCTTTTGAGACTTTACTTAAGAATTCTAGCACATCTTTTTTTATGAATTGACTGCTTCTAAGAGAGCATCCTGACTTGCACTTGCAATAAATCATTGCTGGCATCACCCAGAGGAGCGTGCAACACAGCATCTAATGCATTAGTGTATTGATTAGAATTAATCAGTTATGTGTTCCTCCTGAAGCTGCACACTGCACAAACAATCAAAGAGTAACTGAACTATAAATATCCCTCAAAAGTTAAGTTTCCATGAAAACTCAATTACGCTTTTGAAACTGGGAAACTGCATGTGAAATAGAGGCAGGGAAGCATCACCTGGTACCTAGCAAACTGAATCATGGATGGGAAGCCAGAGGAAGCACTAGGAGGAAGGTTAGGTCAGAAAGAAGTGCTTCACCATTAGTCTGAGCACCTACCTCTTTCAGGGCTATGCACGTCCTGAGGCTTTGTTTCTAGCATACCTTCACTTTACAGAGAGTAAATGAGTGTACAGATGGTCACTTGAAAATTCAGCTCTTGTACTGTGATCAGTTTCTGTCAGCAGCATTTTCTGGTTTGGGGAAGAATAATATAGCCTTGTAAGAAAAACTCTGGGTGTAGTGCAGGCTTTCTTTAAGCAACAAATTCTTTCTAGATAACACATACAGGTCTGAACTTGTGTGATGTCTGAAAATACTTGGTTCCACGATTTTGAGCTATTCTGTCACTGAAAACCAAGGTGCTATAAGTTTGAGTCAAAGTCTATGTACATTCTAGATTCTAAATGTCTGAGCCAGCTTCTTTCTTAACATAACTTCAGTCCTGTTGAGTGGGTCTGGCCTGCTGAATCAAGACTGAGCAGTGTCTAAACAATGTTATAGTGTGTTGCTTTACAGCATAAAACATTAAATTAAGATGTTAAGCTATGGTCTTTACCTGCTGATTGTGGCAGTAGCTAGAGAGATCATCCTAGCTATTGTGGCTGATGTGGTAAAAACAGATTTTGCTATTGAAGGCTGAGTGGACATTATAGCATATATGCACAGTAACTGATGCATTTGTCCTTGCAGTTGTCAGCTTACAGGTCTTATTCATCACGCTGTACACTGCTTGGAGGTTATGCAGAGGATAGCAGGAACAATCTGTTATCTGATGTAATTTTCTTTTGGGACCTAAGTTTCATGGACTCATAGAATGCATGAGGTTGGATGGGATCTCTGATATTTACTAGCCCAACTTCCTTGCCCTATGCAAGGTCAGCAAGAAGAGGTTACCCAGATCCTTATCCAGTCAGATTTTGAATAGTCAGGAACAAAATGCATGTATAGAGACTACATAATCTTTCTGGGCAACTTCTTCCACTGTTAAATCACCCTTAGAACAAGCAATTTTTTTTTCTTTATAAGGGATTTCTTGTATTTCAGTCTATGCACATTCCCTGTTGTCCTTTCATTAGATATGACTGATTGGCTCTCTCTTATTTACATCCTTCCACAAGATGTAAACATTGATACGATCCTCCCCAGGCCTTCTCTTCCCCAAAGTAACCAATCCCAATTTTCTCAGCCTCTCTTCATATGTCAGATGCTCCACTGCCTGCTTGCCTAAATTAGAGTTCCAGCAGTTTGTTGATGAGGACGTGGCAGGAGACAGTGTTGGAAGCCTTACTGAAGTCAGATTAAGCCACGTCTACTGCTCCACTCACCCACCAAGCCAATCATCTCACCATAGAAAGCTACCAGTTTGCTTAAACGTGAAATCAGGACGAAGAGACTCCACACGGTATTGCCACATACATCTCAGCAGATCACTGAAGTAGCTTTTCTGTCACCTTGCTAAAATGCTTTCTAAATTTAGATTCATAACATATGCCACTCACAATAAAACTACCACTAACTAACATCTAATGCGTATCAGTTATGCTGCAGTAGATCTTGCTACTGCCAGACAGCCTCTGTTAAAGGATCTTCAAATGAGGATGTTTCAGTTAAATATAGGGTGTTGTATGGAAAGATTTGGAGATCAGAGTCCCTATTCTACCACAGAATGATGGCAGAATTGACTCTGATCTTGATTTGCTCATGGGTCTCTGTACTGACCTGGTAGCTATTTTTAGTCTCCCTAATAAATCCAGCAGTTGGTGTCATCTCCAGATCATTTATTTTTGTGTCTGTGAAGAAACAGGATGATACTTGAGAATTAATTTCACATGGATCTTTGAATCTCAGACAACCTATTGTAGGAATTTGGTCCACAAAACAGGAATATGTTTTGTAGTGAATCTGAACTTGAGTGAATCTGCCTTTTCCCATCTTGCAATTGCAGTGAAATAAAATACCTGCTTGGCAACAGCTCTGGGAGTTAATAAAGTTTCTGTGGTAAACTATGAGAAGCCCAAGAATTTCAAACTGAAGTTATTGCACCAGTAACTCAGAAAAGCAATTCCTAAAACTCTTGGCACATTTATCCAGAGGGTTAGCGGTAGCACAGAAATGGAAATCATTGTTGAGAGCCACTGCGTACTTGGAATTAAAACCCATCAGTCTTCTGAAACTGAGGAAAACAATTTTTGTGACATACAGATGCTTCTGTAGTTCATAACAAAAATTCAATCTAAACTTTTTTTTTTACCCTGTTTGTACGGAAATTCATATCCTCAATCCTTGTAATATACCTAACTTGAGATGACACCAAAAGAAATAATGCACAGAGAAGCTAGGCATTTAAAATACTTCCAGTGCTTCATTTTATTTAATTTCAGTAAAAACAGAATGATCCATTTGCGTGAGGGGGATGGGAAAGGGAGAGAGGATGACAATATCATCTTCTGAAGCTGGAACCTGAAGCAAAAGAGATGAAATGCAGAAAATGAAGATAACTGTAAAAGATGCATAAAACTTAGAAGTCTAGTTTCAGTGTTTTTGCTGAAAAGGGAGGGAGAAAGAGACCTAGTAAACCACAAAAAGCAAACCTACAAAAACAAACAAAAAACCCCACAGTGTTTGCTCTTCAGAGCTGAGAGTTGAACAATTAGCTGTCATCAGTGTCTTTATGCAGTCCTTGCTTAAGGACTTTTATTGAGATCTTTAAAATACCTGTTGGCACCTTCCTTGCCTGATGGGAACTTTGTCATATGGAACAGAGTGTAGTGACACTGCTATAATCCTGCTGAGATAAAAAGCGTGTCTACCTCCGGCACTAAGAAAAGCCTCCTAGCTATTAGAGGTATAGGGTCAGTGGTTTGGGATGGATCCTCCCTTGCAGCAGGCACAGATATTTGTTGGTTGGTTGGTGCAAATGGCACAGCAAGGGAAGGGCAGGGAAGAAGCACACACAGGTACACACATATGTTGTTGTTCCCATTTGGAAGTGTGTCTTAGCTTGATAACATCCAAATTTTGGCATACTTCTGGGGAAAGAGGTGCTTTGTTATACTACACTGCGTAGCTTCTTTTGTTCAAAACTATGTTGCAGTGGGCTTCTCCGTCCCGTAAGTCGAATGCATTCTTGTGTACAGCCCACACAGTCACAAACCAATGGTGGGTGGTAGTCGTACTTGGTAAGGAAACATTTGAGCTTCAAGAGGATATTGGAAAAGAGCAATGAAAAATCTGTTGCCCCCAACCAATTATGTTAACCAGAAATAGTCTTCCACAAAAATACTTGATATTGGGTACTTGAAAGCAACTTCAGGAAACACAGTGAGTTTTTGTTCTCATCTTTAAAACTGCAGCTGGAGCTGTAAAGAGCATTTTCTAGTAGGTTTTATTAGACACCCGTTTTCTTGTTTTTCTCCAAGTACAGCATGCTAAAAAAGAGATCTCTGTGTGTGTGTGTGTGTACAGCAGTAGTAGAGAAAACAGAAAAGTGGGTTAGTAGTGACTGAATGGGTTTACAGACAATCTCTCATCTCTGGTCCTGTTTATGGGGAGTGACCAGTGAAACGGGTGATGGACTCTGCACAGCTGCAGGAGTAATGCATGCCTCTCAGAAAGCCTCCATTCACAAATGGTGTCCTCGAGTGTTTTTATTGACAGCCTGCACACGGTAATGGAAAATGAAATGGGCCAGAGAGCATTATCATAGTTACTTTGTTCCATAGTGATTCTATGATTCTATGAGAACTTCCAGGGTAAACAGATGTCACAATAAAATAAGGACATAAAATTACAATACAATATCCTGGGTTGGAAGGGACCCACAAGGAACATCAATTCCAAATCATGGCTCCACACAGGACCACCCAAAAATCAAATGAAACGTCTGAGAGCATTGTCCTCACACTTCTTGATCTCTGGCAGGCTTGCTGTCATGACCACTTCCCGGGGAAGCCTGTTCCAGAGCTCAACCACCCGCTCAGTTAAGAACCTTTTCGTAACATCCAGGCTGAACCTCCCCTGATGCAGCTTCATGCTGTTCCCTCAGGTGCTATTGCTGGTCACCAGAGAGAGGAGATCAGCACCTTCCCCTCTGCTCCCCCTTTTGGGCCACGATGTGGTCTCCCCTCAGGCTCCTCTCCTCTAGGCTGAACAAACCAAGTGACTTCAGCTGTTCCTCATGCATCTTGCCCTCTCGACCCTTCACCTTCTTTGTTGCCCTCCTTTTGACATGCTCTAATAGTTCTCTTGCAGTATGTTATGTTAGTTTCCAGAACTGTGTCTCCATTCCCTTTCCTTCATTTATTTGGTAGAACTGTTTGTTTGTTTTTAAGGCCAAAACAAAAGAAAAAACAGCAAGGGAAATGACATGTTTTAGGTGGAGTGCTTCCTGTATGGCTAGACACTCCAGCCAGCCACATCAGAAGCAAAGCAAGCTACCTCAACCAGCACCACAGTGATGGGAATTACCATGGTTGCACAAGTCCTTGAGACTGGCTTATTGCCCAAGTCTGACTAATGGCCTTTGCCAGTGAGGAGCAGGGGGAGTGATATCTAGAGAGCATATACATGTGTGCTACAGATTTCACTGCTTACTTTGTAAAGACATTTAAGCTTCTTTGAAACAGCAGGCAGACATCTCTGAGAAGTCCAGGAGCACAGAAGTGCAACAGAAGAGAGCAGTAGTCCATTATTTACTTGGGTTTTCCACATCTTAGCTCTGTGGAAATCTTGGTGCTTAGAAGTTTGCTTTTGCAAAATTCACAGGAGGGGAAGGCACTGACCATGGAGAACCATGAGATGATGGGGGGGGGGGGGAGGGAGGAGGAGGAGGAGAGAGCAAGGTATGGTATGGCCAGCCATATGCAAAGCTGCTTCTCTGGAGGCTTCTGTCCTCGTAAAATAGCCTTTCTAATCATTCTTCTCTGTTCTTTCCCTTTTTGGTATGATGAGTGCAGATGGGTACTGCTTCAAAGGAGAGTTGGACATCTAGAGAAACCGTTTCGGATCTCACTGGAGTATGTTGCTCATGGGAACAAGAGCATAGCGGCCGTGGATTCCTTTGCAATAAAGAACTGCGGTACAGGTAATGTGCCATATTTTATTGTTTCTGGCTCATACTGTTTTGATGCCTTTTTAGAGATGAGCATGATTTCTGTCTGTTAAAGAACCTTCACAGAATTAAAGTTTTTCATTTGATAGGTTACTTAAATATATTTTTTTAACTATTCCATTCCAGATAATATATTTTTTTAATGTTGCCCTAGAAGTTTTTAACTTCTTGAAGGGAACAAGATCTTTTTTTCCCCCTTTTGGAATGAATTTCTAGTAAAATTCAATTTAGGGAAAAGGAGATCAGTACTTTTCCTGGCTTGCCAGATGCATATCCTGACAACTTCACTTTCTGCAGCAGAAAATAGAACAGATGACTGGTTCTTAAACAGATACCTTGGAAGTCATCTTTGGATGTTCCTTGTAACAATTTCAGAGTTGGTTTTTTTTGAACAACTATGGTAGAATTGGTTTTATAAAGTGCTTTGAAAATGTTCCAAAGCAGTCATTGTGAAACTACCCCGAATAGCTTGATACAGTGTGTGGAATTTTAGTAATGGGCAACCTTATCAGGAGTTACCCTTTAAATACAAGCTTCATTATCAATTTAAGTATGTAACTTCAGTGCTTCGTGTCAGAAGCAGCTGTGTTTTAGTTCTACCATCTTTATGGAGACTGTGAAACATACTGAAATCTTTAGCTGGCTTGTCAGTGAAGAATTTTATTGCTTCTAGAACTTAACACCTTTTGTCAATTTCATTTACTTAGAATACTGCTGAGTGACATGTCCTCCTTTTCAGCCTAACTAGGACAGGGAAATCAGTTAAAGAGAGTATATGTTTTTTGGTTATTTACATTACTCTCCACAGAGATCAGTTGTATTAAGGGGTTTATTGCACTGTTCATAGATAAAGATGAAGATCTCTAGGCTCCAGCAGTGAACAGCTTGACCTTGTGCTGAAAGCGCAAGGCATGTTCAGACAGAATGCATCTGCTCTTCTCCTGACATACAAAACACATCTTGGTATATCTGTACGGATGAAAAGAATGTATTTCAACTCTGCAAAACAAAGAAGTAAATGGGAGAGAAGTCATTCATTCCACATTGTTTGGGGAGTATGTTGCAACAAACTGCAGGAATTGTTCAGCTGCTATGAAAGTACATCAACTCTCTTGGGAATGCCTGAAGGAGAGCCATCGGTGACAAGGAAAGGCGCTGTTGGCTGAGTGAAAGGTTCATGTTGTTTTAGTGAGACATTTGATAGAAACTAATACCGATAATGGACACATAAAAACATAGAATCATACAATGGTGTGGATTGGAAGGGATTTTAAAGATCATCTAGTTCTAATCCTCCTTCTAGTGGAAAGCAGGGACACCTTCAACTAGATAAAATTTTGAGCAATTTTGAGATTGCTCTGGAGACTTCTCTGGACAACCTGATACAGTGCCTCACCACCCTCATAATGAATTTCTTCCTAGTATCTAATCTAAACCTACCGTTTGTTAGTTTAAAACTGTTACCCCTTGTTCTTTCACTACATTCCCTGATTAAGAGTCTCTCCCTGTCTTTCCTGTATGCCCCCTTTAAGTATTGGAAGACCATTATAAGATCTCCCTGGAGCCTTCTCTTCTCTAGGCTAAGTAATCCCAACCACCTCCGTCTGTCTTCATAGGAGAAGTGCTCCAGACTTCTGATCATCTCTGTAGCCCTGCTCTGGAGGTGCTCTAACAGGTCCATGTATTTCTTATGCTGTGGGTCCCAGAGCTGAATGCCGTACTCCAGGTGGGGTCTCACTAAAGGGGGAGAATCACCTCCTTTGACCTGCTAGCTACACTACTTTTGATGCAGCCCAGGATATGGCTGATTTCTTGGGCTGCAAGCACACGTTACCAGCTCATAATCAGTTTTTCATTCACCAGTTAACCCCAAGCCCTTCTCCACAGGAAAAGACACAGTTCTGAAGATGACAGAAGTTGGTTGCTGAGGCTATTAAAATATATTGTGAGCATAAGATGGAACAAATGTCCTATTTTGTCTACAGATTTTAGCAATTGGCTACTCTTCTATTCTGTTTACAGTACATGTTATATGAATAATACCACCAGGGAAGAAATCCTTATGTTCATTTTTCAGTTACTTGAAACTGCTATGCCTCCTGCACACAGGTGAAGACTGGGCCCTTTTTACTAGAAAGGAAGTAGTGATGAGCAGCCTATGCTTCACATTCCCCAAGTCCCATCATGTAATTATTCTTGACCAGGTTAGGTTGATAGGAAAAATGAAAATCTTTGCAAGTTGTGGGTTTTCGTTTGTTTGTTTAATGCTCAGGATGAGCCATAAGTGTATTTGGTACATCTCTTACCATTGCTATAGCTCATCACCACCATTCTTCTCACGTACTCTGTCAACCTCCCTACCTTTAATTCATAAAGGGCTTTCTAGCATCTTAAATGGATTCAAGTTTTTAAATGCTTTTGCTTATAGAAAGTTTTCCTGAGGCATGGGGTTAGATTCTGATTATAAAGCTCCTAAAAAGCTCCTTGTACTTTTGCAGGTTTGGGATGAGGCCAGTTAACAGGTAGTGTTCCCTACAGTTCTACATCCAATTGATTTTAAGTTACTATCTTAAATGTGAAGCAGATTGTGTTTGTCAGTATGTAAAACCTAAGTATTGATTGTCTAATTATCTTTCTTACAACGTAATGTTTAATCAAGTGCCGTGATACAAAGCAAAAATATAAAAAATTACAAATTGTAGAGAAGTAATATACTAATTTAATATCAGTTATTTTTTTCCTTTCTACAAGTAATTGGTACTGTGGCATTTGATAGTCAATAGTAATTTCTAGTAATAAAAGTAGAGTTAATTTCCTAAGTAATGTATTGACTTATTAATGATATTTAATGGGTTTCTTACAATTTTATTGCAGTTGGAAATTAATTAGTTTGCTAACTTACTGCCACAAGTCTTAATTAAAGTACCTAAAAGTAAGCACAAGTAAATGATAAAACATTGTTTTACTTAGCAGTGTTTGATTTACCAATTCTAAGTAACTTTTTATGTAAAAGGCATGGAGGTCAAATGCTTCTAAAATGTTTTAAAGGTTTAATGATGCTCCGAGGCTGTTAAAAACAGTTATTTCAGATGCTCACCCTGTCTAAGAGGAAGCACTTAGCTTTCAAGTTTTCAAGCTTAATAGGCAACATTAAAAATATATTTATTTTGAAGCAGGGAGAGAATATATGTTGTTGATTTCTAAAGTTAATACTACTGTCCACTCAGCAATAGCTTTTTCAGGAGACACTAAAAGTACATAGAAATACACTTCGCACCGTCAGAGCTAGTAAGTAGTTCTGTAGTGATCTTGTGGTTGTAATAATGCATGCAAATTTCTGAAAGTTGAAGTTAAGGTTATACGAAAAGTAAAAGCCTGGATCCAAAGCAAAGGACTTCTCAAGAAAGGGTAGGTTTTGGAGACCTAGAGGTGATTTTACTGGGAAAAGAGATAGTGAGGGAAGAGTAAGGAATACGGGCTTGAAAAACATGTGAAGAACGATGAGCAATTGCCAGGAAGGGACAGATCATTTTTGTTTAAAGGAAGCTAGAGAATTGCCTTTGGCATTAATGCCAAAATTAAGGAACTTAAGACAGAGGATAGATCCAAAGTAAATTGAAGTCATTGAGAATTATTCCATATGTTTGGATTATGTCTCAACTATCCTTCATTTAAAAAAAATAAAAAGGCAGATTGGCTGCATTTTCCTTGGAGTGGCCTATGCTATTTATAAAGTTTCAGTGAGCTTGTTTTCCTTTGGATCTAATAGCACGAATTATGCATTTGGAAGAGCTTTCTTATTTTTAAAATATTTGCCTCCAAATGCATTCTTCACCACTTTCTTCACCATTCACCTCTTCTCCCCATGAGGCAAGACTGATTATTCTGATCTCAGGCTGTATACCAAAAACCACCTCTATACTGGAAGTGTTTTAATCCTTTAGAGAACTAATGTTGGAGAAAAAATGCCTTAAAGATGAGAGTGTGGTGGCTGTAGAGAAGTTAAATCATTTGAAGGTAATTCCAAAGTGAAAATTATTTCACTTGTGGTTTGTGCCCATTTAAGTAAAATAAATTTAATACGTTTGTAATGGGATTTATCTCTGTTTTCATTTTTCCTTTTAATCTTTTAAAAATTAAGTTATAGTATCTAGGAATAAAAAAAAAAAATAAGCATTTTTAGTCTTAATATTGCTTCTATAAAAAGGCACAGTAACTCTGTTAATTGTAGAACGTTTAAGAGTAATCAATTAGTGATTATGCATTTCTGTTGCTGACTGCAAGCACTTGCTTATTGTAGAGCAGAATTTAGACAGTGATGGTTAGTTATATTAAATGATTCAATGTATTTAAAACATCAGTTTACTCACCAAAGAAGGGAGAGATGAACCTGAATGTCTAAAGAATTTGATTTTCCTAAGTCTGCCGTGCCAGCCTGTTGGTGAATGAGACCTAGTCTTCCGTTGTTTTACTCAATAATCATCTGATTATATATATGTATCTATAATATATATATTTGAGATATGAGGAAGGAGATATAAAGAAATCCTTTAAATGGTGTAATAATGCTCATAAAACTGTTTTTAAAATTGATGCGCTCATATAGAAGGTAAAAAGACTGGAATCTGCCACAGAAAGACTGAACGTGAATGTTTCTTATACAGAGTTACTGTCCTAACCAAAGTGGACAGGTTCCTCTGATTCAAAAGGTTAGGTGATCTGGGTTAAGAAACAAAAATGAGAAATCTCAACTTGTAAAATTCAAATCTTGAATTATCAAAAGAGAAGGTACTGGAAGGTACCTGCTCTTAAGAGGTACTGGAAACTACTTGGGAGACATGGCCAATCCCTCAGTTCCTCCTGTAAATGTTGGCAGTTGTGGGTGCTAAGTACTTTTTAACGCCTTCAAGAATTGGCTGATACATTATCTTTATAATGCTGTGTATGATTTTTATCCTGACCTTCTCCCTTAATTAAGGCTTATTTCGACGGGGGAGCCATTGACCCAGTGAAGGAAAATGAACTCTGTAATCTGCTTTCCCCAAATTGAACTTATTTTTATTACTATTAATTGCTGCCACTTAGTTCTTGTGATGTTTTAATTGTTTGGATTTATTGAAACAATCATAGGATTCACTGTACTCACCTGAGAAATAGGGAGGACAATTATAATTTATGGATGACCCAATGACTTTAAACCAGTGTTACTCCACATTCAGAGATTTATGCAAGCCAATCCAGTGTGTAAGCAGATAACAGTCTATTTCTCCCTTTCTCTTTCTGCAATAAAGTACTGCATTTTCAAAATACTGCCAGCCTATAACAGAGGGCATACAGAACCCTGATTTTACTAAAACAAAGTTAAGGACAGGTTTACTTGAAAATTTACTGAAAATTTTCATGATTTTGTCTGAAAATTTGCATGAAATTTTCTGCCACCTGGAGGAAAGGTTGAGATTTGACCAAGACTGATGATGTTTAAAGATGTTAAGGCCCTGCTATGCAACCTGATTCATGTTAACGAACAAAAGAGTAGTCTTTGAGAAGAGATGAAAGGCAGTGGGGAAGCTGAGGAAGTCAGAACAGAAGAGGGAGATGATCAAGCAAAAAGGAGTTGGGCTGAGTGAGCAAAAAACAAGCGAGAGAGGGAGAGGTGAAGAAAGGAAAGGTGGTGACCAGTAGCTCTGAAAACAAATGACAGGGTGTCAGGCAGGTAGAACTGGCCTAGATGGTGGAAATGATTAAGAAGTTTGACCTGTTAGAAAGTGATAAAAATAAATGATCCAATTAATTAATAAGAACAATCAAAGTTAATCAGATAGGCAACCAGGCTGAACTAACTTGATGGATAATCTGTTACAAGGCCGCACAGGGAAAGAAACCAAGTGAGACTGAGGGAGATTCAGTGAACTGTGAAAATTGATGAAATACAAAAGAATTTATCAATTAATGTTTAAAATAATCAAATGAGAAGACAAATGTGTTTAGGTGGAAGTTGGTCCCCTTTTCTGGCATGACTCATAGGTATCAAACACACCAATAAGGTACTACTGCACTGTAGTGGTGCAATGCATAGAGGATTGAAGGACAGAGTAACTCCTCTTTCTTTACTACACTAAAGTGTTCTTTAGATTTTGGCTCAGGGCACTTCTACATTTTGGGTCTTATTTTCTGAAGTATTTGAGCTGAGCTCGTTTTCTCTGTCTAAGACATCTCGTTACTAATCTGCCCTGTCTGACCCTTCCCTTTTCTCGTACAAAACTTTCCTTCTGCCTCAGGGAGTCCAGTTTGCTTTGTACTGTCCAATTTCTGCACAGATTATTCCAACTAGCTTTCTTAGCAAACCAATTGCTGAACCAATGCCACAGACGTTGCTTGGTAGTTTTGTGCTGTGTCTAGTGTGAGAGAGATGTGGCACATTAGTGTCAGCAGTGATGGATACAGTAAAGTAGGCATTCTGCGATAGAACAACTAAAACCAAAAGCCCAACCTTGTAATTCTGAGTCGGTTTCATAATGCATAACTAGAAATGCCAGCTGACAAAACCAGATGTGTCGATTTTTTTTCTTGAAAAAATTAAGAATCTGTAATGTGGGGCCACAGTTTTCTGAAAAGGAGTATATACCCCTTCAACAAAGCAGACTTCTTCATGCTGTATTTGGAAACTCACAACCAGTAGCTGTACATCCGATCATTAAACCTGTGTGTTGTCATTCTTTTGTTTTGAAGTCATGGAAGAAGTTGGGGAAAGAGAGGAACTTTCAAAAGCTGCCAAGTGACTTAGGAGCACAAATTAATGAGAACTGTGTTCCTTAGTCCCCCAGGGTTTTCCAAAAATTCCATCATTACTGAATTGCACTGAGGCTTGCCTTCCACCTGTGACGGTGTGAAAGGAAAGTCTATACACTCTGGAAGCAGTCTTAAGGAGTACCGCCATAAATGAGGCATACAATGCTTCTATGAACTGAGAATTTGAAAGCCCTGCTAGTAAGACACATTGATCCAGAAGTTACACACAGATGGTAAGATCTTAAAAGACTATTCAGGTTTTATTGCACGAAAGAAATCTTAAGAACTGAAATGCAGAAGTTTTGTACCACTGGGAAGCTGCAAGAACCTAAATGAGTCAGCTGGATTCTGGGTCCAATTCCAGACTGAAGTTTATTGTCCACGGGGCATGACTGATGGAGCAGCAGCAAATTTGTAAGCAAAACAAGGTTTAGAAATGCTTTTCAGATTTACAAGGAAATATAATTTAGTCAGCTCTTACAGAGAGATTTATCATGTTCCAAAAATTATATCAGTGTTGGATTTTTCATTTGATGTGAATAGAGATGAACAAAGCAACTATTTTAATATCTTAAAACTTTGAGGGTGAGAGGCAACCTATCCATTTTTGTGAGATGATGGATTGTGGCATACTGTGATCTAAGCTGTTCTGGTTGATTTGTGTGAGCCACAATCTGAAGTAAATGATTTTGCAGAGACTGCAGCACTGAATATTCCATGCACTTATGCCCAAGCTATATAGTGGATTTTTAAGATGTCATTTAGAGCTGCAAGCAACAACTGCATAAATCCAGCACAATGGTATACAGTACAAAACAGGATGAATATGAAATGGAAGAAATTATATTTCTGTAATAATATCAGTGTTAATGTTCGTTTATAGGAAGTCATTGTTGACTCCTTAATCACCTCATGGAATAACTGTGGATGTAAATGTATTTACGGACATAAGTTGATATTAATGACACCAGAATGGAAAAGGAGCAATCACTCTAAGATCAGGAACAGTAAGTGCAGGGTTTTGGCAATGGTGTCAACTCATCAGGCATTTTATGGTACACATCAGTAACAAAACAGTAGTAAAGTGACTTATGTGTCTACAGAAATTGCCATGTGGCTTAGACAGCAAAGTACCTCAAGTATGTACTGCATGCAAGCTATTCCATCAAGTAAAGAAAGTAAAGTGAGTAACTGAAGTCACTTGGGTAAATCTGCTAGTGGAAGTTGTAAAGCGTGTTGCTCATTGGTCATTGTTGGAGTTTTGACCACTTGCGTCAGCTGAAGTCCCTGTGTATTTAAAAACTTTTGAAAAAGGAGAAACCTAACAATTTTGGTAGGAACAATACTGTTTTTGACCTCCGTCTTGTCATTTCATGTTTCTTCACAGCCGACAGAAGAGTTTGGTTTAAATTATAGCTGTTCTTTCGTTGTTTGTAAAGGAGGCAAGAGCTGATGCTTAGTGTTTGGATTGTACATATTACTATAAAGTTTTATACATTTTTTAAAAAACAGATCACAGAATACGTTTTTGAGAAGCGTATTTTCTAAAAATATAGCTTACTACTAATGAAAGCAAATGAGAAACCCAAAATAACTGTTTCTGTGGTATGCCATAAAAAGGTCTACTCTGAGATATATTTAACCTGTTCATCTTCACACAGAGTGCTTTGCTGTGGTCCTTCTGTTTTCCTCAAATTTTACCTTAGGAGCATCTCCAACTTGCTCTGCTCCCGAGTGAAATCAAGCAACTTGTCTCATTTGGACAAGCCCGTTCCTCCTTTTTACCTCTAGTCATAAAACATTCCTGCCTCTCTAATCTCATAATGCAACCTTTAGGGCAATTATTATTCCGTTATAAATGTATATTTTAGCAAGTAGTATCTAACTTATTTTTTGATCTGTAGAGTGCCATCTAGTTTGTGACTTCATGTAGTTTGCCATAAATTAAAATCAATGTGCTTCTGCTTGCTTCTTCTGTTACTAGCAGTTACAGACATCAGCAGTGTCCATAAAGCATTACAGTGTCTTTCTCAAGTATAATAGCAGTCAGTACACTCCCTGGTTTATATTATTTTTTGTCATTTCAAGTACAGAGTACATTCTTTTCCTGTACAATTAATGTAATTGTCAAAACAAAACCGAAGTGTGTTGAAGGAGGATGTCACCAAATGGAAGTCAGTTTCGCAAGTTCACTCCTTCTATACTGCAACCACACAGCAATACTGTTCTGCAAATACTACAGAGGAGTTTATTACTTTTTCCATTTATTCATATTGCTATACAATCTGAGAGCATTACTAACAGGTGTGTCTGGTCTGTGCTGTGCACTGAGTACAAGCAAGGACAAAGAAATCAGATTGTAAATACCTTAATGCAAGTAGTAAGGCAAGCGTCAACAGAAGAATAAAGATGAGCAAAGCCCTTTGGCTGGGCCACAGTGAGTGAACATTAGGTTAGCTGACACCTGGGATGGAATTAGATGGGAGGAAATGGAAGCAATTTTAAATGTCCCTTTCATCAGTCTTAGAAATGAGAGAGAAATAGTGAGTGAGCAGAATCAAGCCATTTGTGGCAGTAACAATAACCAACAATTTACTGGGGTATCCATAACAAGTTTAAATTGAAGTACTTGGCTAATGGAACAGGAAAGAGCAGCACTGCTGTAAGCTTTGAGTTTTCAGTTAATGCTAGACATCGCCTAAGCTGTAACTGTGTTGGTATAATTGAACACTGTCTCTCGAGAATCTTCTTATAAAATTGCACTTATTTTGATAGTTACTCAGGCAGAGAAGTTGATCATTGCAAAGCTTCATTGTATGCCTAAGAAGCTTTCTGTACTTGTGGGGGTTTTACCCAGTATCAATTGTTCATAAAGAGTGCATAGGAAAAGCATTAGGTGAAGTAAACATGATTTCTTTTCCAGTTTACAAAGCCAAGCAATGGAGTTGTCCTTTTCTCCATATTTCTTTGTCTTCATAGTATACAGGAGGCCTCTTTTTAATGTCTAAATGTTGCTGATGTTGGCTTTTTTTTTTTTTTTTTTTTAATTTTGTCTTTTGGAATTTGAACAAAGGCCAAAAAACATTTCGGGTGAATAGGAGACTAAAAAATCTCCTGGACTCCTGTTTGCAAAGCTTATTTCCAAGCTGTTCAGCATAATTCTCAGTTTAGACCTCAACTGGGCATAAAATCTGTATAATAAGCCAAACATCTAATTCACAGTATCACAGGATTCATCTCCCTAGTCAAGATTTAGTTCAGACATTCAGATGCTTCGTTGTATGAAGTTAGACAATGTCGTATTCATCTTCTGTGACTTCAGCTGTCTGAAAGTTAGGCATCATGACAAAGCTAGTCTCTAGGGTCCCTCTATAGTCAACAGAGAGAAAAAGAGGCACTTCAGAGAGCAATTCATTCTACCTTTAGCATCATAGCATCATCAGAGTGTCAGAAAGGGGACAATGCTTTGCTTGAAGAATTGTAGCCTAGAATTTCTAACAGAATTCTCCTTCTAAAGCCAGTGGATGCTTTAGTACCCGTTATCTATAAAGTCTGTCCACTGATTCCTCACTTTTGAATGAAAAGCATCAGGTAAGGAATCATTAACAAATAGATATTCCTCAATGCTCACTGGTTAGCATGCTAGATAAATCATTCTATACTAATTATTTTTTAGTAGGAGTTTTTTATTGAAAGTCTCATAGGATAAACCCTGAAAAGACTAGCAAGAATACGATATAATGCTGACATTGACAATACAGGTTTCATGCATGCAGCATTGACAAGATGCTTCCAGTCAGACTTAGACTGTCTGGGCCTGGTAAAAACAGACAAGCAAACAAGCACCAGCTATGCTGGGAAACCTGTGTAAGTTATAAATATAAAGCCAGATATTACGCTTGGGTTTTAAACTGTGATGCCCTCTGTAAATGTTTTATGCATGGGTCTAGAAAATAAAGTATACTTCTGAAAAAAGCAAGCAAACAACAAAAAAACAGTCACACTGAAGAACATAAGAACATAGAAGTGGTTTGTCAAAAGTAAAGTGGTTGTTGGTAGAACCAGAGCTACACCAAATACTTTCTAATGCAGCCTTGTAGATCACATTGCATCTCTGCATCAACACAAAATCATTTACATGTAAAAGCTTTGTTTTTTGTTGAGCACATTCTTAGAATCATAGAATGGCTTGGGTTGGAAGGGACCTTGAAGATCATCTAACTCCAACCCTCCTGCCAGAGGCAGGGATGCTACCCACTAGATCAGGTTGGCCAAGGCCCCATCCAGCCTGGCATTGAACACCTCCAGGGATGGGGCATCCACAGCTTCTCTGGGTACCTGAGTCACCTGTCCAAGCCATGGGCTGCCAGCTTCTACAGGAGAATACTATGGGAGACCATGACAAAGGCCTTGCTGAAGTCTAGGTGTACTATGTCAACAGCCTTTCCCTCATCCACCAGGCGGGTCACCATGTCATAGGAGGATATGAAGTTGGTCAGGCAGGATTTACCTTTCATGAACTGTGCTGGCTGGGCCTGATACCCCGGTGGTCCCACATACATTGCATGGTTGCCCTCAAGATGACCTGTTCCATCCTTTCCTGGCACCAAGGTCAGGCTGACAGGCCTGTAGTTCCCCTTATAAACTTTCTTATAGATGGGTGTCACATTAGCAAGTCTTCAGTCATCTGGGATCTCTCTGAATGACCATGACCGCTGATAGATGATGGACAGCGGCCCAGCAATCACATCTATGAACTCCCTCAGCACCCTCTGGTGGATCCCATCTGGCCCTATGGACTAGTGACAGTCCAGGTGGAGCAGTAGGTCTCTAACTGTTTCCACCTGAACTGTGGGGAGTTTCTTTGATGCAGCCCAGGCCTGGTGAGCTGCAAGCACACACTGCTGGCTCATGTCAAGCTTTTTGCCCACCAGAACCCCCAAGTCTCTCTCCACAGGGCTGCTCTCAATGAGTTCTTCTCCCAGTCTCTACTCCTGTCTGGGATTGCCCCAACCCAGGTGCAGCACCTTGCACTTGGATTGGTTGAACCTCATGCAATTCACGCGGGCCCACTTCTCCAGCCTGTCCAGGTCCCTTTGGATGACATCCCTTCCTTCTTTGGTATCAACTGCACCACTCAGCTTGGTGTCATCTGCAAACTTTCTGAGGGTGCACTTGACCCCATCATCTATGTCATTGATGAAGATATTGAAAAGCACAGGTCCCAATTCCTTTATGGGAGACCTCACCAAAGGTTTTTTGAAAAATCTACCAAAATTGAGTTGCATTTGGATGTTGGATCCCATGTTACTTTCTACAGAGGGCTAATAGAAGATCCACATTGTTTTTCAATTACTTCCTTACCAGTAGATGCAATTCCCTCTCTTGCATTATCTTGCTTATTTGTATTACCCCTGTGAATGACTGTCACTTCTGTTTAAGCAGAACTGGTAACTCAATCCCTTAATAAAGGCCTAAGCAACATCACTTCTAAAAGAGGTTAAGATCTTTGTATTATGTGCAGCATTTGCCTTGAACCTTAATTCATCTTACTTCTGCATGGATATCTGGTTACATTCAGGAATTAGTCATTTCAAATCCAGTTCTTTGAGATCATTGAGTTCTCACCTAAATTTTAACTGACAGGACACATCTTTGACATGATGTGCCATTAAGAATCACGGCAGGGAATTAATATTCCATTATGTTAGTATAGTCAATGTGTCTTCTTTATCAGGAAGATATAAAAGAAAAAGTTGTTTTTTGTTTTTTTTTTTTTTTTTTTTTCTGAAGAATATAAAAAAAAAATTTTTTTTTTTTTTTTTTTTTTTTTTTTTTTCTGGATGTATCATTGTAGCAAGTTTTTGTTGTTGTTGTTTATATGTTCATTGTTTCAATAATTTTAAATACTTCTCTCTGAAAATGATTTCCTATACATAAACACCTTTTTATCTCCAGCTTTAATTTAAAGAAAGGTCCCTCCTGTGTAGTTCTATATTAAGACAGCATTTTCTCTGAACGTGAAGATACCTTCAGCTGTTTTATTCCATTCTCCTTGTTGTAGAAACAGGCTTGAGCTGAATATCTCTAAGCAGGACCAAACTGTGCTTAGAAGTTTTCCAAAAGCTGCAAAGGTAATGGAAGTTGAAAGCCTGATGTTCCTCACTACATCTTCTTTTTAAAAAAATGAAAAAGGGAAATACCCACTCCTCCATAAATTGCCTTGAATGGGATAGTAAGAATATTTTTGTGTGTTAGAATTATTTCACATAGTAGAATGACATCTTTTGAATAGTGACTAGTGCACAGCCACTGTGTTCCTCTACCTTGTTGCACCACTGTATTTTGGCCTTGCTCCTGTAATCTTTAAGCAGGTAACAAGAGTCTGTAAGATGTTTAAATGCAACCCAGAGAGCAAATGCAATTTGAAAATTAGATAAGCTAACATAAAGTCCTCAGGTTGGAAAGAAATGTTGCTCTGGACTCACTTGTCTGAAATAAGTTAGGGAGTACTTGCACATGCCTCTTCCCTTGTGGATCAGAAGGTAAAGCAGTCCTTAACAGATGAAGGCATTCATCTCTCCTGCCACTGCAGCTGGAGGAGTATGTCTGTCTGTTCTCATTGCAGTCCAGTTTAACTCATTAGCATTGACAAAGGGGAGCTGAAGTGTTGCTAAGGCTCAAGCCCTGCACTGCCTGAGAATTGTAGAGGGGAATATCTTTACCTTGTGAATTTCTGCCTGTATATATGAAAGTAGCTGGGGTCTGTTAATTGACAGAGAGTAGGATCCGTAAAATACAGAGAGAGAGACTATGACTTGTTTCCAGTTGTTGGGCCAAATATTTGTTATGGATCTCAGGTCCCTTCTGTGGCATTTCTTCCTGCAATTTCTTCAAGAAGCAGTTCTTCGTTGTACTAAGTATCAAAGAAGAACTCAGAGACAGGCATTTTTGGAGAGTACCTTTACAAAGCATCTCTGTCTTCAAACGTGTCCACCAAAGAGAAGCTTAGATTCAGACTTGGTGCTGGTAGAATTCTATTACAATCTCCACCACAATGAAAAGCAATTTTCCCTTGACTTTGGGAAATTTGAGCAGTTCTAATAGTGTCGGGTACTCCAGAGATAGTCTGGAAGTCATTCTGGTCAGAAAATGAAAGTCTCTGCTCATGATCTCAAAACTGTAATATGTACTCGGTGCTTCACCTACAGAAAATTTAATAACTTAGCTTCCAGAATTGACACCATCTGCATATATTGCTGAGTGAAGTTAGCAATTTATATCATTGCATTTGTTAGTACCTAATTTACTGCATTAATCAGTGAATGCCAAACAGGTTTGCAGATTGCATGTAGATCCCTTTAATCTGTCACCTTAATTGTCAGTGACATTTTTAATGTTGAGTTTCCATTAACTATTTTCCATACTGTCACTCACTGAGAAAGCAAAAGCAGAGCAGTATGTCTTTAGTGCTCATGAGAAACTGAGTGAACCAATGGTTGTTTTTCACATTGGAATCATGCAAATCTGAGGTTCCCTCAGTGAAACCTGTATTTAGCCAATATTTGCATTTTTTAATAAAATGGAGAGATTGTTTTCAATCACATCAGCCCTAACATGGTAAACAAATTTCCTCTTTGGTGCAGTGTCTGAGTGATTAGATTTCAGGGGACTGGACCAAGCTGAAATGATCCACGGCCTCTTCAGACAGTTGCCCCAACAGCATGTGGTAATGATTCCGGTGATTCTGTCATCCTCACTATTGCAATTAGCATTTACTGATACAATCAGTATAGCCTTCCACTTCAGAGCTTCCATGTGTTACAAAAGGGATATGCAGTGTCTCTATTTTTATTCTAGGTTTGTTAAAAATGCAAATTGAGTGACACAAAACTGAGCAAAATTCTGGTCAAATTTAGTACGTATTTTGAGAAAAAAAAAAACATAAGGGAAGAAACAGTAAATTTTAACACCTTTTCCTTTTTATTTTATTTTATTTTTTAATTATGAAATATGTTAAAAGGCATAAATGAAGATTAAATATCCAAAATGAAGCAAATTTTTATTTTATTTTTAAATAATAATAAATATTTTATTACAGGTCAAATAAAAGATTCTAGACTAATGCTGAGCAAACGTTTTCCTTTTTTAGGGGTCATTTTCATTTCAGGTAAGCTCTTAAAAATTAGATATTTTTTCTGTGCAAGGAAAAATATGCTATTCATGCAGCTCTATTTCTAAGCAACAGGGAGACACATAAACCCCACAAGGTGTAATTTCTTTCTGGCACAGGCAATGAAATGGAAGCTTGAAGAAGTGAAAAGACTTGTCCAAGGTCATAGCATAAGAGCCAGTTTAGGAATCCTGATGGTCAGATTGTTTATTTGATAAGCAGGTGGCTGGCTAGCAATTCAAGGCCGCTACACACACAAATAGAGTGGTGGTTTGAAGTACCTCAAAAAATGATGTTGGGTTGCTGTGTTTTCGCTGTTTTGCACGCAGTCCTTGGTTATATACTTCTTTTGTCCCTTTCTTGGGTATTGGGAAAAGGATGACAGGCTTCTTGTTTCTGCGGATATGCTGGAGGAGGTGATTACTTAGTCATGGTCTACCTGGAAGAAACCTAGTGACTACTGTGATGCATCTTTCACTTGTCAGAGACCAAGATTGTTGTCCAAAGACCCTCCCAGCAGGAGGGTCTGTTCAGAGAATGCAGTGACTAGTACCCATAAAGTTACCCATAAAGACCTCTGAGTTTTCTGATTATGTTACTGCCTGTGGGACAGTGGATCACCGATTTTATCCACATTAGATGCTAGGACGAGGTACTTTTAAAATCTTTGTGGTATCTCATTGACAGACTGTTTAAAATTATATTACTCACCAAAAATGCAATGCTAATTAGATGTGGGATGGGAAGAAGAGCATGGTTAAGGTAGAGTTGAGAGCCTTTACTGTAATTACTGCTACGTAACAGTCCTGCTGATGTTAATCAAGACATCCTTGATAAGGAGGTAGGGCATATTTTTCTGGTTTAAGTACAAATTCCAGGGCAGTTGGTTTTGTTGGTGGTATTTCAATAAAATTCTGGAATGTAGATTCCCTGTTTATTACAGGCAATGTCCCAGTGCTGCAGTGATGTGAATAGTTGTCTGGTGACACTCGTTATAGCTGGTAAGCTGCATCCACATCCCATTAACTGAAAGCCCCAGGACAGATGGAGGTCAGGTATTTTAACTGCTCTCTTTATAAATAAATATACACACACAAACATATATATCACATACCTAACACCTTTGCACTCAGTATAGCTTAAGTGCACCATGGAGGTGATGATGTACAGCTGAAGATGAATGGTAGTACAAGTTCGGAGCAACCTGTGGACCATAGTAAAAAAAAAAAAGGTGTTTGTGCTTCCTAAGATGATTGACCTCACAAAGATTGCAACCACTTAGAGATAAAACTTAATGAAATGCATTCAAAAATTAATCTTAACCATTATTTGGTCTTTCAAATTGATACTTCAAGACCAAATTGTGTTTTAAGTTTAGACACATAAAATATCTTTTAGGTCTCACCTTGTACATTTTATGGCCAAAAGAAAGTTTGGTAGTTCTCTTTTATTTTTAATGTGTTTCTGCTGTTTTTGCAATCATAAAATCAAAGAATAGTTCAGGTTGAAAGGAATCTTAAAGATCATCTAGTTCTAATGCCCTTGCCAATGGCAGGGACACCTCCCACCATGCCAGGCTGCCCAAAGCCCCACCCAGCCTGGCCTTGAACACTTCAGGGATGGAGCATCCACAGCTTCTCTGGGCAATCTGGTCCAGTGACTCACAACCCTCTGTGTAAAGAATTTTGTCCTAATATCCAATCTAAATCTACCCTCTTTTAGTTTAAAGCCATTGCCCCTTGTCCTACCACTATATTCCTTGGTAAAGAGTCCCTCCCCAGCTTTCCTGTAGGCCCCCATTTAAGTACTGGAAGGCTGCAAAAAGGTCATACCAGAGAGAGGCTTCTCCAGACTAAACACGAACTCTCTCAGCTCCTCTGGACCCGTTCTAATGGGCCCATGTCTTTCTTATGCTGTGGGTCCCAGAGCTGGATGCAGTACTCCAGTTGGGGCCTCATGGGAGGGAAGTAGAAGGGGGAAAATCACCTCCCTCGACCCTTCAGCACTTGGTATGATGCAGCCCAGGGCACGATTGGCTTTCTGAGCTACAAGTGCACACTGCTGGCCCATGTTCAGATTTTGTCCACCACTAAGTTCTTCTCCATGGGGCTGCTCTCAATCGCCCAGCCTGTATTTATGTTTGCCACAGAACATGCCAGAAGACGGTAGTGCCTGAAACCCAGGTGGTTTTCTTGTAATGTCATCTCTTCTCGTGTTTTTCTGTTATCTTCAGTACCTACCTCTGCTTACATAGAGCCAATCACTGCATTCTGCTCTGGCATCTGTAGGTTTATTGTCGTTGTTTGTTGTTTTGCTGTAATCATTTCCAATTCGTAAGTTTTTCACATATTGAAGAGTTAGCACAAGACTCTGGCAGAGCCACAGACTACGGCAAGTAGTCCTTCTCCAGGCTTTGTTTGATTTCCAGTGCCATTGACCTTCAGCAACTTTGCTCCTGGGATAATTTCATTGAAGTGTAGCAAGGCCTGAAGTACAGCCTGGCACACAAGAGCAAAGAACTGCTACTTCTCCATCCCTTTTGACTGGCTTCAAAGCACCACGATGCAGGCAGCCTTCAGTGCATTCAGCTGGAAGAATCAGCAGTGAGTCATAGCATCCACCAACATACTGATGTTCAAGGGCATGTAGAGGTAGGCTAACACTGCACTGATGTCCTTTTGCTTCCACAGAACCGAAAGCTGGATAGCCTCCATCCACATTAAGTCTCTCCCAGTGGCAAACCTGTTAATGAGTGACCAATGTTATTGCTCTCCCTCACAGCAAGTGCTCATGTGCAATTTCCTTTTGCTTATGCTTTGAGTTTTTGAGCTATTGCTGTTTTGGTTTTGAACAAAGTGGAAATTTGCTCCTTAACAGAAATTTGTTGCACTTGTACAGTTAGAGTGTCACAGGGATTGGCACGGTGGTGAGTGGTGTGACACAAAACTTTCTTCCCCAGCAAGCTTCTGCTTCTACCTCTAGTAACCATTGCTTTTCCGCTGTGGGGCCACTGCTTTCCACAGAAAAGCGTTTGGCTGTGAGGTGAGCATGCATCACCGTACCCTGCTGAAAGGATCTACGTGCGCATTTGTGATTGTGTTGATTTGCACTATTCCACCTGTTTCCCCCAGCAACTGGTCAGCAGTAAGGCCATAAACCTTAATTTAATGCTGCTGACAGCTAGAGGAGAGATGCTGCTTTAAACAGTTATAGAAGCAGAATTGCATTTTAGAAACGAGAAATATGATTTCTATCTAAAGTGATGTTTGAATGTAGTAAGTGTCATACCTTTATTTGTATTTTTCGTGACAAGGCATACAAATGTACCTCTGCTTACTGTTTTGGCAATGCTAAAAGAGTATGCCTGAGAGATGACTGAGATGATGCTGTTGCAGGATTGAGAGAGAGGTTACATCTGACCACAGTGGAGTCAGTACTTGATGATCCAAGCAGTCTTCTCCAGTCTCTCACTTGTGTAACTTCTTTCTTGCATCTGGGCAACTTCAGTGCAAAAGATAGAGATTGGAAGAGGAATCAGAGTTAGCCCGGTTTTGGCAGTTCATGATCTCACGTCATTATTTGGAATTGGTTGCTGCATGCAACAAATCCACCATTGGGTTGTGCCTGGCACTAGGGAGTCTCACTGGGCAAAAACAAACTTCAGTAATTTGAATGGATTTGAACCCAGTCTTCTAAGAAGCAAAATGTGAAAGATCACACGTATTTTCTATCTGATCAACTGCTACTGGTTTACCCCCCAAAAAAAGCATGCACTGTTTTCATGTCCTGTATCTCGGTTTTATTTAAATCAGTTCTATGTCTGATGTTGAGGCTGGAGCAATGTTAAATCTGCTGCTGTTGTCTATAAATAAGCTTTGCCATCTTAGCCACTTCATGATTCTGTCAGAGTCTGCTGCATGTGGCAAGAGCGTTCTTCTTCCAGTGAGCCAGCGGTCAGCCCATGAGCATGGGAACATGGCGAAGGTTGTTGGCTGATAGGAGCTGGTCTCTAAGCCCATTCAGACCTGGAAAAGTCTGATGGAAATGGCAGAGTTAATAGGAGAATTTGGAGCCTTTGGTTCTTCCATCTCCAATATCTGTATTTTGAAAAATTCACAGAAAATCAAAGAAAAGATTTTGCTGGGGTTTTTAAATTATTTTTGTTGTTGTTCTCTTTATTTTTTAATCACTTGCTTACTGTTATAGTAATCAGTGCTTTTAGGAGAGGTATGAAAGCTAGTTTGTTGCTGTGTTTTAATCTCATAAAGTTAATGCTAGTTTAGAGAAAAGGTACTCAAATAGTAAATGTGGTCTGGTACTGAAACAGTGGCAACAGAAAGCAAGCAAAGGAAAAGACACTTAGGATTTCAAAAAAATTACTCTATCCCATTACATCATAAGTCAGAATATCCATATAAAAGGAAGCAAACCTTGAAGATCTATGTGTACACAGTATTTAATAGGTATTTAGAAACAATTATTAATTTTCCATCCCTTTTGGCCCCTTTCAACTTTGTAGATACCCCAGAATATGTAGGTACTGACGCATGCTGGAAAATCACACTTTCTTTATAAAATTATCTGGTGCTGCTGCTGTTTACTTGCTTCAAGATAAGTTTTTGATGTGCTGTTGGAGTTCCTTATTGCAACTGCTTATCACAACTTACTTTCAGTGAGCAGATCACAGGAGAAAAATACATGTTACTGGGAGCCAAAAAAAAAAAAAAAAAAAAAAAAAAAGAAGAAGTTGCATTTTGGACAAGATTTATAATAAGAAAAAAAAGTCAGAAAACATTATCATGTTATTTATTGTGCTCAGCAATTATTTACTGTCTCAGGAGCAATGAAGATAAATAGTAGGACCTCAGTCAATCTCCCTAATTAAAAAATGAGAAAGTGTGAAATATAGCTTTCACATTCCTTATTCTTGTTTCATTTTAAGGAAGTTAGATGTTGCTGTAAACTTGGGAAAGCTACATCATGTGAGTATTGATTTGGGGAATTCATTCAGACAAAGTTATGAAAAATAACTTGACCTGACCTGGTCAAAAGCATTTCCAAGAGAACACAGAGGGCCTGGCTAGTCTGAACGCTAGCTCATGCTACTGAAATGTGGCATGGAGCAAGCATCTGCTCCTCAGGTGTGCTACAAAGCTTTCTTCGGTGTAAGGAATCCTACTGGCATTAGGCAAGGCTAAAGGAGCAGGCATTTTAAAATTTGCATACCAAGTATAACATCCCTGCTTTGAAACAGCAGCAGCAGCAAAGAGGGAGAGCATGTTAGAAATGAGCTGACTGAATTTCTGACATAAGAGAGTTCCAAACAGTAGCTTTCCACTTGAGTTTCCTGACAATATAAATATATGTATACATATATATATGCGTATCTATCGATCTATCTTGGTCTGAATATCTGAATACAAGTGTTTTAGATTTCTTGGATTTATGTCACTATTTAGTTACATATTGTAATCTCTTAAATCAGTATTTCTAACCCAGAATTGTTATGAAACTTTTGTTCTCCAAAGAAATTTGGCATTTTTATTTTAGTGTAAAGTACATTTTGAAATGTTGAAATTTTCTGTAAAATGAACACTGTTTTCTACATCGCTCTAAGAGGCAGAATTCCTCACCTTGGAGTAGCTCACTGTGGCAGTGGTGTCCCCTTAGCATGCAGGACATCTTATTTCCTTACAAGTGTTAAAGAAATAAATTTCACAGAGCTCCTGTGATGAGTTTGTTCCCATTTTACATACAGGAAATAAAATATGAAGTTTATAGTCAATTCATGTAACTTGCAAAATGGGTAAGTTTTCAGGCATACAAACATTGGCTGCTATTTCTGCTTGTACCAGGCAGTCTAATAAGAAGAGATCACCACCTCCTACAAATGTGGCTCTACTTGCATCCCTAGGCAATGACAACAGTACCAGTGCTGTAACGAAGATTAAAGCTAGAAATCATGAAGTGCTGACTAATTTTGGCTGCCTGGCTTGAGAAATCTGGAACCCAATCTTTTTTCAAAGCATTTTTTGAGGACATTGTATTTTTCAAGCATATCTCTTTCTGGTCTCATTTGCAGCTGTGATTGGATGGCTTTTCTGCAGATCTGAAAACAAGTGTCCTGGGGTGGGTACCTGGAAAATGAAGGCAGTCTAGCTGGCTGTGGAAGTTGTACTTTACCTCTCTGCCCTGTATCACGTTGGATTCATTGGCTATTTGCTAAGGACGGCTGCAGTTCCCTTAAACATGAGCTTCCTTTACTTCTTTTCACTCTCCTACATCCTTTATTTTGCACGTTCCGACTTCTGCAGTGGTGGAGGCAGAGGAATTACAGACTCATTGACAATGAACAATTTAATTTGTCCTGGGATATGGCTAACCTCAGCACCAAGTGACCCATCAACCTGCACATGCCTGCACTGCTGTAAGGCTGACAAGTTAGAGAGGAAGAGTGAGGAAGTAATGTGCCCATGAGGAATGGGCGAGTCATAGCAAAATCAATAATCAAAAACTCCCCCAAGTTCTCACTATCCCTTTATAGCTACGCAACAGTTTTTCTTTGTTTCATGCAACCTTTAAATCCCCAAGTACGCTCTTTTCAAATATCTCTGACTCAGGGCCTTGAACTCCCACCAAAGAAAAATGAGAAGATAATGATTAGTACTTGTAGCAGGTGAGTAATATCAGCAGTGGTCCACAATCCGTGGTTTTCAGTGACATTTGGTGTCTGGAGGGAGGAACATGAGACTGCAACACTAGCCAGTTACGGTATTTTTAAAGAGCTGTAATTAAACACTAGGAATGTTCTCTGTTTTGAGGAGTATTGTGTGTGGCAAGATAAGCAGGGCGGATATTTCTTCCTACGTACATGCAAATAAAAATGGAAGTTTTCACTCTGTATGTATACGGGGTCTTGCCCTGAGAACCAACAGAGTCAGAGTCCAGTTGTATCTGGCTGGGCTCCTCAGAGACAGCCCAGTGAGCCCCTCCTTGTCTGTGGAAACCACACAAAGGGACAGCTTCATCCCAAATCACTGTAAATCATCTGTTTTGCAGAGCACAAAAGACCATTTTTTTCACAGCAACTGAGTAACTGACCCATTAGTCTCTCTTGTTTTTCTGTGCACTGACTGGGAGCGCGTTAGCTGGATGTGTCGGTCCCAGGTTTCGGTACCATTGAAAATTATGGCCTGAGAAGTTGCACGTAACACTTGAAGGTATAATTATGTTCAGCTTGATTGATCTTGCATGATATTTAGTAGTGCCATCAGTTGGCAAGATAAGGGATATCTTTGCAAAAACCTGTACGAATTTGTCTTCTCTTCCTCTTGGCCAAGTGTGGTGGTAGTGAGGTTAAGGCTCTCATTTTTCAGCCACCAGTTGAGCAAATGTCATGAGCAAACGTATTTAGCTACACTTCTTAGGGACCAATTTACCAGAACTTGCCCATGCAAGTTTCTCTGTTGATCAAGGAAGGATGGAAGAAGAGGCAGTCTGAAGAAACCTGAGGAACATCTGCTGCAAAGTCCGTTACATCCACCTTGGCCCCACAGTCTGAGCAGTAAGTTGCTTGTCCCACGTTAGGCTAAGCCATGCCATTTTTGCCTTTCATGCTGATCATGCTGCACAAAGACTCACTTCCAAAACAGAGTGAATCAAGAGCCTAGGCTGTATCATTTCTGCCCAGGGTCTGGTAATGGATCTGAATATTGCCAAGACTGGGCTGTGTTTGGAAGCAGGACGTGTGAGGTACAAAGTAAGCACTTGTTCCCCAAGGAGTTGTTTGTTTCTCCTTTTGATTTAGAGCCTGAAATGTCATTTGTTTAAAGTTGCTGTTTAAACAATGATTTATAAGACTCCAAGCCAGCCATGGTACAGCTTAATGATTACTGTACTTTATGGATGCCACTGGCTACATAAACACTGCTGTAAATATAAAGGATGTCTCCCACAGTTTTTACTTTGATACTTATTTGATGCAATTCATTTTCCTTTCCTTGCACATCTTCTATGTATGAGTCTAGACCACTTAACTTAGTGATCCAGGTCATTCTGGCTCAGCTGGCCAGGAGTGGTAGGGGCTGGGAAATGAAAAGTCAGATAAAATGTGTGTTTTTGTTACAAAATATTTTAATTGAAGATTAAGTTTCCTTGAGCTTGGTTGCAAACATCTGCATCAAGTGGCCCATTAAAGGGGCCATTTGTGTTTGGACTTTTTTTGATTAGCTGTTTGTCCTACTAGTTTATCTTCTATTTTCTCCAGTTCATTTTGCCTTTGTGCATACAGTAAGCAAGCAAACAGAAGACAGAAAAGTTCATGTACTGTCACACACCCCAGTCTTCCCTTCAGATGCTGCTTTGCTATTTGTGTTCCCTAACCTATACAAAGAGCATGTATGTATATGTGCATCTAATGCAAATCTGAGCTAATTCAAGTGCCATCTCCACAAAAATGAATGAGCATGCAGAACTGCTGTTTCTTTTGGAGGACAATCTCCTGGAATCACCTGATGTCTAGCTGCACCTGATAGCTTTTAATACCACGATGAGTTTATTTCAGGGGATTTCTGCTTTTGGGATGCACGAAAGACACCTGGGAAGACAGTCGGTGCTCTTGAATGCCTCAGTTTCATTAACACTAGAGTTAATATAGTCCTGTGCTTGGAAAACCAAGTGTCTTTACAAAGTTGTAATTAATCGAGAAAACAGAACAACTCCATTGCCTACAAGACCCTCCTCTGAACATCTACATATGATCTTGAAATACAGCAGCTGCTGGGCTAAAACACAGAGACTACTAAAAAGATTGCAGATAAACCAAGTGGGATATGAGAGCTGGTAATAAATGTGGGAATTCCTTCAAAAGCATATATGGCAAAAAGTCAGAGAAGCAAAAATACTTCTAAATTTGACTAGGACTTCAACATTTTTAAGAATGTCATATTTCTAATGGAATATCATATTTCATATTTCATATCATATTCCATATTTCTAATGGAATGTCATATTCCTAATGGAATCATTCTGGGCCTCGACTCTTATCTTAGGTGGTACTTAGGTGTGTACTGGGAACACAGTGCCCCACAGTTTCATTGCATATCCCAGTGAGAAGGGATCACTCACTGAGTTACTGGAGTCACTTCTCCTTTGCACACTGAGACTGGTTTAAGGGAAGTGAAGAGGAAGGCAGTGTCTTCTAAGAGAGCATTTTTGCAAGGAGCACCACAAGGGCAAGGAGGGTATCTTCTACACTGCTTAAAACCGTTATCAAGGGGCCTGCAGAAATTGTCAGCAACCAACTGGGTTGAGTTACTTGGCCTGTTTTTTATGTGAAACTCTCCTCTGTACTCATGCTTTGACCCTGACTGAAATACAAGGGCACCGTGCAGCTTGCATGCAGCAAGACAGAACTGCTCCAAGGCAGTCAAAAGAATTGAGCTGACAATAACAAAGATCACCCTTTTCAGGAGCCAGGGTCTTTTATTAAAAAAGGTTTGACATGTATTCCCCCCACTCCTGAATTGATTTGCACCATAAAATAAGCTTGAAGAGAAGTAGTGGTTGTTTTGCTCCATGCTTCATTAATTTTTACTTTTGGCAGGCAATATAAATAAAACTATCAAGTGCATATCTAATTGAATCACCAATGATTCCCAGCTCCCTGCTGTACCAGAGAACATGATGTTGCTGCAATGTTTAGCAAGCATGGTTGAGCTAGGCAAACAAAGGCTCACGCTGCCCAGAGGCTTTGGTTTAATCTCTAGTACTTACCCATTCAATACGAAACAGAGAAGGAGTTTTTGCAGCAGGGAATTCACAGCACAGACCTCTTTGTACTTCTAGACTTGCCTTCTAGGAGTAATGAACTGGAAGCATATCTGTGCAGACCGTCAGGAAGGTTTCTTTCTACATCCAGATTATTGTGGAGGGGGTTCTTGCACTTAGCAAGCTTGGCCTTCTCCATACATACTGACCGGAGGCTGTTTGTGAACTAATTCATACCTCCTGCAGGTGACTGATCTGGAGCATGGATCTTAAAAAATAGGATAGGATGGGATGGGATGGGATGGGATGGGATGGGATGGGATGGGATGGGATGGGATGGGATAGAATAGAATAGAATAGAATAGAATAGAATAGAATAGAATAGAAT